>NC_136272.1:92183194-92291279 GCF_964187855.1 Myxine glutinosa | reverse complement strand
TATATATATATATATATATATATATATACAGTATATATATATATATATATATATATATATATATATATATATATATACAGTATATATATATATATATATATATATATATATATATACAGTATATATATATATATATATATATATATATATATATATATATATATATATATATATATATATATATATATATATATATATATATATATATATATATATATATATATATATATATATATATATATATATATATATATATATATATATATATATATATATATATATATATATATATATATATATATATATATATATATATATATATATATATATATATATATATATATATATATATATATATATATATATATATATATATATATATATATATATATACAGTATATATATATATATATATATACAGTACATATAAACCACCAACCATAACTCGATAAAAAAATTAACTATAGAGTTCATAGAGCCTGTGCATTGAGAAACAAGGACATGGGCAGGGTCTGCGGGTGACAAATTTGATTGGTCGTGATGACTTAAAATGCTGCAATATTTTGACCAATTACTGCTAAAAATGTAAAGGGTTTTGAAAGTGCCAAAAAGGCGATTTGTGTTCCACAGTTGTTCAAGTAAATAAGTCAATTTAAATAAAATAGATATTTTAAAGACGTATAAATAAATTTTGGAAGTTTGTGCTTCCCTTTCCCTCTCCACCTCTTGTATTCCGCTCCCTTTATGTTTCATGTGTGTTTCTGTTTATTATATTTGTATGTGTTAGCTCTTACACGACCCTCGACTTTGCATACAAAAAGAAGAAGAGTTTACCGCCGTTGATGCAGCATCTTTTACAGCACCTTATTGAACACGTTACATTAGTTATTTGTACCTTTTGTTTGCATATTTTATGATGTCCTTAAAAACAGTACATTTCCTGTTTGGAATGATTTAAAATTTTGTTTGGCTGCCCGACAGGCAGATAGTAAAAAAAACATAATCTCACTCCCTGCGCATGTGTGATCTGGCCAAATTAAGACAAGGTATTGCTAAACTACAGGTTTGTTTTCCGATTCATATATATATATATATATATATATATTTTTTGTATACAAGATCGAGGCTCGTGAAAGAGCTAACATTAATCACAGAAAAAGTCAAACCGACACAAACCGACATATAAAACACAAAATAAGGGGAGCGGTTGACAAGATGGGGAGAGGGGGAAGGGCACAAACACAACATTTGAGAGCAGGGACATCGAGAGAACTGTGGGAGGGAGAGGGCTTGGGGGGAGGTGGGAGAGGTATAAAACATATGGACACTGCAAGGACTTCCAGGAAAGAAGTTGGAATGTCAAAAAGTGTATCTGGGGTGAATTAGCGGGGGTAGAAAAGATCAAGGTTTTGGATGGGGGAAGATAAGAGATGTTGGTGAACAGCTGTTTTAAAGACCTGGAGGGAGGAGTGGGATTGAAGGGAGTGGGGGAGTTTGTTCCAGAGGCGGGAGAAAAGGGCCAGACGTGGCCAGACGGAAGCCAAACGGTTCGACCTTGGTTTCATCAGACCACAGAATCTTGTTTCTCACAGTCTGAGAGTCCTTTAGGTTCTTTTTTGCAAACTCCAAGCGGGCTTTCATGTGTCTTTCACTGAGGAGAGGCTTCCGTCTGGCCATTCTGCCATAAAGCCCAGATCGGTGGAGTGTTGCAGTAATGGTTGTCCTTCTGGAAGTTTCTCCCATCTCCACACAGGATCTCTGGAGCTCAGCCAGAGTGATCATCGGGCTCTTGGTCACCTCACTCACCAAGGCCCTTCTCCCTCGATTGCTCAGTTTGGCCGGGCGGCCAGCTCAAGGAAGAGTCCTGGTTGTTCCAAACTTCTTCCATTTAAGAATTATGGAGGCCACTGTGCTCTTGGGAACCTTCAATACAGCAGAATTTTTAAAATAGTCTTCCCCAGATCTGTGCCTCGACACAATCCTGTCTCTGAGCTCTGCAGGCAGTTCCTTCGACCTCATGGCTTGGTTTTTGCTCTGATATGCATAGTCAGCTGTGAGACCTTATATAGACAGGTGTGTGCCTTTCCAAATCATGTCCAATCAATTGAATTTACCACAGGTGAACTCCAATCAAGGTGTAGAAACATCTCAAATATGATCAAGAGAAATGAGAGGCACCTGATATAAATTTCAAGTGTCATAGCAAAGGGTATGAATACTTATGTCAATGTGATATTTCAGTTTCTTCTTTTTAATAAATTTGCAAAACTTTCTAAAATCCTGTTTTCTCTTTGTCATTATGGGGTATTGAGTGTAGATTGAGGAGGGAAAAAATGAATTTAAACGATTTCAGCCAAAGGCTGCAACATAACAAAATGTGAAAAAAGTGAAGGGGTCTGAATACTTTCGGAATGCACTGCATATATATATATATATATATATATATATACAGTATATATATATATACAGTATATATATATATACAGTATATATATATATATATTGTTGCGGATCTCGAGCCCGTCGACGTACAGAGGGGGGTTGAACCCTTTTCCCCCTCGGGCCTTCGAGTCCACGAGGCCGCTACCCACTTTATACTCGTGGGTCGGATTGCGGAGCAATTCCAGCCGCCACCCCCGTAGCGAGCGTGCGGAAGGGTCTCTGGTCGAATCCCCAAGTACCTTCTGTACACACTCCGCCATGAGAATGGGGACTGGACCTCGCACGAGTCACGCTGGTCTGATACACCCGAGCGGTTTGGTGTCACGTGACTCGTGCTGTTAATTATTATTGAACCCGATTGAGCGGTTTTATTTCGTACAATGCGAAGCCAATGATGGGAAAAGACGTGAACGGCCAAATGGAAGCAAAAGAACACAGGTTTATTATTACAATTTGTACAAATGATCAGGGCAAAGAGACACAGGGCAGAAACTTAACGTCCTTAACTTACTTACCCAGACAAGGGCCCTTTCACTCACACGGGGAAAGGAAGGAAGAGAAGAGAACGCGCTCAAAGCGCGGCCGCTCCATGCAGTTCGCCCCGGACAGCTCGTTGGGCGTTCCCTTGAGGATGTTCGCGGCACGGACGTCGGCCTCGGTCGTGCACGCACGGGAATCCGCCCGGCGTGTCCCGATGTTAGTGGGGCATCCGCGCATGTGCAGGGAGCCCAGGCAGGAAGATCGTTGGAGTCGCGGGCCCCGGGAGAGATCGTGCTGCGAAAGCGTTTATAACAGGGCAGGGCAGAACGCAGACTACAGAGAGAGTTCGTGCTTTCGACCACAGAGCGCAGAGAGAGCTTGGGGCTTGGCCACAGGGAGAGCGTTCATGCTTCGGAGTCCTGGGCTAGAGAGAGTTCTGGGGCAGAGAGAGTGTTCTGGGGCAGAGAGAGTGTTCTGGGGCAGAGAGAGTGTTCTGGGGCAGAGAGAGTGTTCGGGGGCAGAGAGAGTGTTCGGGGGCAGAGAGAGTGTTCGGGGGCAGAGAGAGTGTTCGGGGGCAGAGAGAGAAAGTTCGGGGATCTGGACCGGGTTTTATAGCCCCTCCCAGAGTCCCACCCGAATGTTCCAAGCCCCTCCGCTGGCCGCTGTCGCTGGCCACTCCCCTTTAGCTCCCATTGGCTGCTTGCCGCTTACCGGCCACTCCCCTTCAGTTCCTCCCTCGGGCCTCCCAGACTTGTTCCAGGCCCTAGCACATGGCATTCCAGCCCAATGAGGCCTACACTTACTGGCCTGCTTCAACGCGTACTAACACAGGAAAGGAGACTATACTTAACATTGAATAAGACATAACTGAAATAACCGAGGCTACATGTTGTGGGGCAACTAACTAAGAGGGGGGTTTGCATTTATTCTCAAAACTGCAACAATATATATATATATTGTTACGGACCTCGGGGGTCGGCGCTCCCCTTATCAAGGGGGGGGGGGGGTTAATCCCCTTGTTCTTTTAGCTGGCTGTCCCGAGTCCTGGAAGTTATAACGTCTTTCCCGGCGCGGCGTTAGGTAGGGTTTGCTAGGCCTAGGGGTTCGCTGCTACCTAAGTACTAACGCCAGCCGGAAACGAGGGAATAACTCCCGATCGAACCACGAATGTGATGGAAAATGCCGAGCGGATAGCAATCCGTGATCCGAGCTATTAACAAAGTGACTAAACCCGATTCTAGCGGTTTCCAATCGTGCCACGTTTACCCAATGGAAGAAAGGACAGATGCGATCGGATGGAGAGGAAACCAGAAGGTAGGAAGAACAAAGATGGGTTTATTCACAAATGTACAAGAAGAAGAGGAAACGAAAGGAATATACAGGAAAGAAGAGCAAGAAGCAGCACACAGGGCAGTCTTATTGCAGTCTTAACTTAGGACCCCAGACAAACATACACACTCGCACGGGGATTGTAGCTGGTGGATGGTCAGATAGAGGGTCTGGTGATTGGGGTCCAGGCTCCAGGTGAGGCTCCAGTCCAGCGGCGAAACCCGGCCGGCAGCTCCGCGTATCTTGGAACGCGACCGGACCTTATATATAGCGGGGGGGGGGGGGGGGGGGAGGGGAAGCTGGTGTCCTTCGTACGTAATATTTGCACGTTCGTGCTGCACGCCCCCTCTCCCAAGTTTTCTTAATCAGCGCCAGCGAGTGAGTCCTCTCGCAAATGTGCGCTCCGTATCAGTCCAACAAGCGCGCCTCCGACCAAACTCTTGTGCACCGCGCGTTCTCCCGAGAAGTCCTTTGAAACAAGCGCGCCTTTCCCAATTGTTCTTTGACCAGCGCGCGCTCCCGACAAGTCCGTGAAAGGGCTTTGCGTTCGCGCTTATATAATGCGAGCCGCGATCACTCCACGAGCCAAAAAGCCATGCCCGTCGGTGATCTCACCTCAGCCCTGGTTGGCTAGTGAGGGCTTACCGGCCACGCCTTTGACGGCTGGTTGACAGGCCACACCTTCTTCTTGGCATTCCGCCCCCTTTTTCCTGGCCTCACCGCGGTGTCTTATGGCGGCGCTTGGGCGGAAGCCCAGCGAGGCAGCGAACGCTGCTGGCAGAGGCGCGTAATGGCGTCGCTTGAAGAGGGAGGTCGCAAAATGGAAAGAATTGGGACCTACTCTTATTTGATTAACGCAACGCAGATTCAACTATTGGAAACACGGCCTTATCTAAAACACATAATAATGAAATAACTGGAATTTCTAAGGTGGCCTACGTGTTGCTGTGGCCGAACTAGGGGTGCAACCTTTAACCTTTTAATAATGGGATATTTACAAGTAATTATTTACAAGTGAGTGTTCTAAAACCGCAACACTATATATATATATATATGTATATATATATGTATATATTCGTGCATTAGATTTACTATCACGATAAGGATATCCATATTTGCTATCGCGATAGGTGCTGCGCATGCAGCGTCGATATAAAATGCACCTTTTACCCAGATATCGACGGTGTATTGACATCTTTGAGCGGTTTGTGTGTTTAGTTTGTCTCAAAGGATATACCCATATTAAATGCAGTGCTATAAAATAAAGCATGTGATATAATATGGAATGTATCTTCTCCAAGATGTAATTTAAATGGTATATTGAAGTGCGGTGCTACGCACACAACTTGCTTGCCAAAGAGGTAGGCCACAACGCGTTTGATAACCAAAAGAGTCTTTATTAAGAAAGCTCAAACTGTAGCACTGGGCGGGCTCGAGCTTAGAGCCCGCATATATGTGCCGAGGCCACGCCTAGTCCTCGGGCGTGGCCGCTCGGTCGAAGGGCGGGGCATGTGCCATCGGTCCCCGCCTGGGCGCTCGCGCCACCTTCTGGTGCGCGGAATTATTGCCCCATGTGTCCGCCACAATATCATTAAACAATAAATATTAAAACAAACAACCAATTGATGAACGCGCTGAAAGCTGCCGATGCCGAAATCGCCGATCCATTTGAGTTTGCTTTGTGCGCGAAGTTGTGCAATAAAGGCAACATCTTGTTAAAGCTCGAGAAGGTGAGCGTACTCGGTGTGTGAAGTCTTGGCTTTGAAGATGAGGATAAGCAGGTAATCTCCTTCTTCTCCTCTCAGTCCTCACCGTTCGCGATGGAACGAACGAGTGGCAAACATGGTGACACTCTTTCATTCTTTATTTGTTTATTACATTTTTGGCACACCATGGGATTGCTTGGCATTTATTATTCGCAAAGTTCAGTTCAACATCAATGTTGTTGTTCTTTAACTGCCACTATTATCCCACCTTTTGGGGTCGGCTGGGGGAAGCTTGACCCTAGTTATTCATGAACCGGCTGCCCAGGCCTGACATTCGGCTAGTTAAGGCAGAATGGGACTTCCAGTTTAATGCCCATCCGAGGGACGGCACACACTGAGGAGTCACCTTGCCTGTGAAACACCAAACTGACAGTTTATAGCTTGGTCGGGATTCAAACTGTGTCCCAAGTTTGAACAACATCGGCAACTGCATGTCCATTATCATGTCAAAATGGTTGAGCACGTGTTCAACATCGGGGTTTTTTTTTCAACTAAAATGGCGCCAGTCGGCCATCTTTGATCGCATCACGAAACAAAATGATGTGCATATGTGTACCATCATGTATTGTCTTTGTACCAAGTAGGATAAAAATCGGTTCATACATCTCCATGATATGTTTGCAGACACCGACGCACCAGACCAAATCCATAAGCCCCGTTTCGTTGATACAGAACGTCTGGCTTGGCAAGCGACAGCAACCTGCTGGCTAACGGAACACACCAAGCAAGCTGCTTGCTAACGGAACACACCAAGCAAGCTGCTTGCTAATGGAACACACCAAGCAAGCTGCTTGCTAACGGAACACACCAAGCAAGCGGCTCATCAACGGAACACACCAAGCAAGCGGCTCACTAAAGGAACACACCAAGCAAGTGGCTCACTAATGGAACACACCAAGCAAGCTGCTTGCTAACTGAACACACCATTTGTGAAGAAAGTCATATGTGACTATCTTCACTCTTCGGGCATTTAAAATGACGCTTTGATGTTGAACTTGGTGGGCTGACAGGATGGCCTCGACTCGAGGTACACACACTCACCTCCAGCTGTCGAGCCTGCGGGCAACGTATGATGTGCTTCCGTCACCAGTAAACTTGAGATTGTGGGGGTTGTTGCAGGAGGAGAGATATTTGTGTGGAGGTTTGGGAACGGTGCAGCATGCACTGAGTGCATGCTCAGTAGCATTGGTAGCAGGACAATACAGGTGGCGACATGATCAGGTGCTGGCGGTGGTGGTGCAGATGGTGCAACAAGAGGTGCTGAGATCGAGAGAGAGAAGAGTGGAGAAGGAGACTGATGGGGGAGAGGTGTGGTTTGTCAAAGAGGGACAAGTGGCAAGAGGTGGAAAGAGGAGGAGGTGGAAAGCAAGAGGGCTGTCAGATGCTTGTGATTGGCAGGTGGTGGCAGACCTAAAGCCACAATTGGTATTCCCAGAGGAGATCTGTGTGACAAGGTTGTGGCCTGACATTGTCATTTGGTCAGGTGCAACAAGACAGGTCATCTTAGGGAAATTGTCGGTAACTTGGGAAGATAACATGGAGGAGGTGCACGAGAGGAAGAGAGGAAAGTACAGTGAGCTAAAGGCAGAGTGTTGGGAGAAGGGTTGGCGAATTTCGTGTCAGCCATTTGAGGTGGGGTGCAGTGGGTATATTGGCAGTTCCTTTTCTGCATTTCTTGCTCAGCTTGGAGTGTGTGGGACAGAAAGAAGGAGGATGTGTGACAAGGTGGCCCAGGTTGCCTTGAAAGGCTCACTTTGAATATGGAGGAAGTTTATGGAGGCACGTCGGTGTAGGTTGTGGTTACGGAATAGAAATGGAGGTGTGTGTGTGTGTGTGTGTGTGTGTGTGTGTGTGTGTGTGTGTGTGTGTGTGTGTGTGTGTGTGTGTGTATGCGTGTGTGTGTGTATATGTATGTTTGTATGTATGCGTGTGTGTGTGTGTGTGTGTGTGTGTGTGTGTGTGTGTGTGTGTGTGTGTGTGTGTGTGTCATAGCAAAGGGTATGCCCACCCTTGCAGGAGTGGGTCATGAGTGGGTGTGGTTTTGCATAAATGGTTGTGCATGTTTGCATGAGTGGTGCGTGTTGGTAAGGGAAGGTGGTTTGTTGTTTGCGGGGGTTTTTTGTTTTTTTTTGTTACTATTATTATTTCTTATTTTGTGTAAGTGAGTGAGTGGGTGAGGGTGTGTTTTTGTATGAATGAATTTTTGCATGAGTGTGTGTTTTTGTATGTTGAGTGGTGTGTGTTGTAAGGGTAGGTGGTTGGTTGGTGTTGTGTGTGTATGTGTGTGTATGAATGATCTGGTGTGTTTTGTTGGTGAGTGGTGAAGGGTATAAAGGTGGGTGTTTGAGTGTTCCACCATGTATGTTTGGTGTTGTGGATTCTGGATGTGGAGGTGTTGTTGTTGTAGTCTGCAGTCGCACTGGCTGGGGGTGGGGGTATGTTCGCATCCAGGTGTAGTTGCTGCATGTGGATGTGTATGTGCCCCTGCTGGCCCACCTTAGCTGACCGTATCGGGGTTGAAGGGCCGAAACGGGATGACGCTGAGGACCTCGACTGAGGACCCAGTCAGTGCGGCACACTTGTGACCAGGTGTGTTTTGAACTTATATATATTGTTGCGGATATGGGACTTGGCCTCAATATCCGCTTGTAAATACTCCCCTATTTCCCCAATACTCCCCAACTATCCCCAATCCCCCATTCCCTAGTCCCATTGCCTGTAAATAACACTCTGTAGAACCGACCTTCCCCTTTTTCCCCCATTAAATGTCGTGCCCAGGTCCACCGCATCTCACGTAGACAACTTTCGGACATCTTGCTAGTTATTCTTAGTCTATGTCAGTTAAGGACTCGTTTCCATTAATTCTGACTCTTCGTTGCACCAGAATGTGATTATATGGCACCAGTAGTGAGTTTAGGACCTTCCCATACCTCCCCGCATCTCTTCCCCATGAAGAAGCTACAACAACAACAACTACAACAGCAGAGGGGGGCGGCGCGGCGACGGCGCGGGGAGTGTGCGTCCTCACACCGGCTCGGTTAGCCGCCATGACCATGCGCTCCGACGGGGTTACCACGAAGGGGCTGGCTGTCAGCTCCTCGTCAAGGGCGGAGCCTGGTAACCCCCCCCCGCACCCAATAAGAAGGGCGGACCGATTCCATCTGGGGCGGAGCTAACGAGCCGAGGGCGTGTCACTCCCCGCCGGATATACGAAGCGACTCACCGGACGTGACGTCAGATGCGCCTGAACTACGGAGAGCAGAGGAAGCCACCGCCACCCCCAGCGCGACGATACCTCCCCGCATCTTTGGACCGGACCGAACCGGGTCGATTCTGCCCTGAGCCCAGGTGCACCTGGAGCCATCGACTGCCTGCCTTTCCTTGCCATCAATCCCCGTGTGAGTCAGCCTTTTGTCCCGTTTATCTGTCGTCTGTTGGGGTTAATATAAGAGTGTGTCTAAGTGCTTGTCTTTCTATGCTGTCCCTCTCATTTCTGTAGTCTAACCTTCCGCCATAATATAACCTCCTCCGGAGGTCTTGAGAACTGAACCCTTGGTGTCGTGTCATTTGAATCCAGCAGTTGTGTCCTTTTCCTTCATTGATCTAGCGTAGCGCGACTAGTCAACGTTCGAGCATAATCGGGTAAACTGTGCAGACGTGGTCATACCAAACCGCTCGGAAAACTAACATCCACCACCGCGTCTGTAACAAATGGTGTCGAGGAGTGGAATTCGGACCCGGGACTAAATTTATTAGGCCCAAATTTGTAGTAGAATCGATTCGGAGCGCGTTTCCCGCGCGAAATTATAACGGCGAAATTTGATTTGTTTTACGAAAATAAAAACCCGAATTTTGAAAGTCGCGCTATGGCGGATCAAGGCAGCTGGGGTCCGGTAGGGGAGAGTGAGGCAGGGTCGGTCCAGGACCAAATTGAGGGACGTGAGGAGAGCGAAGCAGCGAGGGTAGCAGACGCGCAAAATGGCGCCTCGCTGGTCACCGCGCCCGCGACCGTGGCAGCGCCCCTGGTGGATCCGAACCTTTTTATGTTGCAAATGGGGGCCCTTATGGAGAGGCTAGAAGCAAAAATGGGGGTAATGGGGAACCGGATGGATGCTCAGGGTGAGCGATTAGAGGGCCAAATGGGGGTAATGAGGGACGAAGCGAGGGGTACTGGTGAGGGATTAGACAATAATTTTAGGGGATTAGACAATAATTTTAAGGGATTAGACGAGAAATTTGGGAAATTAGACAATAGATTAGGGGAAATACAGGAGGGGTTAATGGGGGTAGAAAACAGAATGGCCGCTCAAGAGAATCAAATGGAAGGGATGCAAAAAGGGTTAGAGGGGTTAGAAAACACCATGGAAGGCAAATTGAGGGACATGAGGGACCAAGCGGAAAGGGAAGTTAAACAAATGGGGCAGCAGATAGAGGGGGTCAGAATGGGGGTAGAAACCAAACTGGATGCTCAAAGGGAGGAAATGGAGCAGATGAGGGTGGCATCTGGGCAGGAGATGCAAGTGATGGGAGAGGAGATCAGAAGAGGAGTGAGTGAGGAGGTCGGAGGAGTGCGCGAGGAGGTGAGGCACTGTAAGGAGCGCATGGAGAAGGAGGTGAGAAAGGGGACTGTAAAATTGCAAGGTGGTATAGAGGAGTTGACGCTGGGAGTAGAACAACTGACAGTGGGACAAAAGGAGTTGGGGGACCAGGTAAAGAAGAACACAGCGGTAATAGAGGGTTTAAAATCGACACAGAAGGAGATGAAAAAGGACGTAGGGGTAATTAAAAAAGAGTGTCAGACGGTACATGAGGACCTGACGAGGAAAATGGACAAGGTGGTAGAGGTGATGGAGGTTAAAGAGCGGGAGGTGCGGGAGCACATAGAAAAAAATAAAGTGGAGTTAGAGGAAGAACTTAAAGGGGCGCACGAAGAGATGAAGGAGGTGAAGCAGAAATTAGAAGAAGTGGAAGAAGGGGTGAGCGAAATTAAGAAGCGACGGAGAGAGGATAAGAAAGAGATAAAGGAGGAAGTAAAAGAATTGGTCCAAAGTCTGTGTTCGGATCGTGATGATGTGCTCATTAACCGGATGAGGGATTCGCAGGTGATGGAGGAGAAGCGAAGAGAAAGAGGACCCGGTGTAAGTGGTGACCAATATGGTCGTGCGTATGATGCGCCAGGTGATTTAATAAGCTTGGGGGTCGAGATAGACCCGGATGTTCGTGAGAGGCCAAGAGTGAGGTGTATGGCTGGTCCGGAGGGTATGGAACGAGAGGTGCGAGGTGTGGGTGAGCAAGGTTGTGGTGGTATAGAATGGGTAGCGGGTTGCGGAGGGGTGACCTATGCATCGACACCAACAGGGGTAGTTGTTGGAGGGACCGGGGAGGCACGAGAGCCCCTTGGGGGTAATGTACTGTGGGGGCCCGGCCGGTTCGGCCCCGCGCTGACCCCGCAAGGGGCGACGCACGGGGTCCGGCAGGCGGGCAACGACTCGCATGCGAGGTGGTCCCACAAGGTCCCACTCGCGCCGTATGACGGCAAGAGTGATCTACGCGCGTACCTGGCGCAGTTCGACTGTGTGTGTAAGGGCAACGGTTGGGGTGAGGACGAAGGTGGAGTACACCTGGTGGCCGCATTGCGCGGCGCGGCGGCGGAGGTACTGACGGCATTACCAGCGGGTGCTCTCACCCTGCCAGCCCTCCGCGACGCCCTAATTAATCGATTCGGCATAGAACAGCAGAGCGAGCTTGTTAAAGCTCAGCTCGCGCTGCGAAAGCGCAAGCCCCAGGAAGCCATCGGGGAACTTGCCCACGACATTCGCCGCGCAGTGGGGATCGCACATGCTAGCATGGCAGCGGATTCCCGGGAAAGCCTGGCGCTGGACCATTTTATCCAGGCCCTCCCGGACATTGAGCTCCGGCAACAGCTCGCCATGTGGCGCCCGCAGACTCTGAGCCAGGCGGCTGACGCTGCGGCCCGTTGGGAAGCAGCGAGGCCCCTGGCCCGGGGGGGCGAGCTTCTCGCAATGGCGGTCCGCCAGGTGGGACCCCCGATGGAGGGCGGACCCCTTAGGGGGCCCGCCCACGACGTGGGTCCTGACCTGGCGGGCATGGTCCGGAGGCTGGTGGACCAGCGCCTGGCGGGACCTGGACCATGGCAGGCGGCCCCGGAGGTGGCCCGCGGTGGACCACGAGCGGGTAATCCAATTCGGACCTACAGGGGGGGAAATTTGGAATTCCGGAGGCAAGCACCTTATCAGGTGAGGTGCTATACCTGCAACCGTCTGGGTCACCTGGCGCGGCACTGTCGAGCCGCGCGCCGGGATGATCCCCGGCGGTTGAGGTCCTCAACTCCGCCCAGGGGGGAGCGGGTTAGCCGACCCCAGACACCCCCCCGCCAGACCCCGGGAAACTAGAAGGTGTCGGGCACGTAGGGCGGTGTTCGGCAGAAGAGGATGGAGGAGAGCCCTCATTGACGCGACAGGTCATTTATTGTGGTCAAATTGGAACCGGTAGCCTGACAATTCGATGCAAAATTGCCGGCGTGGGGGTAGACGCCGTAGTGGACACAGGAGCTAGCGCCACGATCATCAGCCCTGTGGTCCTTGATTCGAGCGCAGGTGGCTGGGATAAGATCCAGCGCCTGCAAAATTATAGTTTGCAGCTTGCTACCGGGGTAACGGCCCCGATCATAGGGCGTGGTTCTGTGACCCTCAAGTTAGGGTCGGTAAGGAGGGAGATAGATGTTTGGGTGGCGGAGGTGTGCGACCCATGTTTAATAGGGTTGGACCTGTTGACTGCCAGCGGCTGTAAAATCGATTTGTGCCGGGGGATCCTGCAGGTGGGAGTAGAAGAGCTGCCGTTAGGGGGAGTGAGCACGGCCGAGAGAGCGGAGCTGGAGGCTTCCGAGGCCGTGACCATCCCCCCAAGGGCCGAGGCGATAGTGCCGGCCCGGTGGGCAGCTCGCCCAACGTGGCAGGAGTCCTGCGGCCTGGTCGAACCGGTGGCAGCGCAGTCCATACCGGGTTTAATCGTGGGCCGCACCCTTGTAAAAACGGACGGACCGGTAGTGGCCGTCCGAGTAATAAATATAAGTACAGAACCACGCACTATAGTAAGGGGCACGAGGGTAGCTGGCTGCACCCCAGTTGAGGAAGTCGCGACAGTGAGGGGCGAGAACGTCCAGCCGAGCCGACCCCGGGGGGAGCCTTCAATAACAAGTAGGAATTGGCCCGATCCCATTTGCGAGATGGTAAATCGTAGTAGCGTAGAGTTGGGAGGTACCCAGAGGGAGGCCTTACACAAACTGGTTGGGTCCCATTTGGACCTCTTATCCCTGTCCACCGAGGATATTGGACGTACGGGCCTGGTGAAACATCAGATCCACACCGGTGAGGCCCGGCCTATTCGTCAGGCCGCCCGACGGCTCCCTTGGAGCAAGAGGGCGGAAGCTGACGAGCAGGTTGAAAAAATGCTCGACGCAGGCGTGATCGAGCCCTCGGGAAGTCCTTGGATGTCACCTGTTGTGCTGGTCAAAAAGAAGGATGGGACCACGCGGTTCTGCGTGGACTATCGCCAGCTAAACAACGTGACACTCAAGGACTCATATCCCCTGCCAAGGATTGATGACACCCTCGATGCCGTTGCGGGCTCAAATTGGTTCACAACTTTGGACCTCAAGAGTGGGTATTGGCAGGTGGAGATGGATAGGGCAGGGAAGGAGAAAACGGCATTTTCCACAGGTAAGGGACTGTATCAGTTTACTGTGATGCCGTTTGGTTTGTGTAACGCCCCCGCCACCTTTGAAAGATTGATGGAGCATGTACTGGGCGGCATGCCATGGCAATCATGCCTGGTGTACCTGGATGACGTCCTGGTACATGCCCAAACGTTCCCCCAGGCAGTAGCTAATTTGGACCAGGTGTTCGGGTGCCTCAGACAGGCAGGGTTGAAGCTGAACCCGAGTAAGTGCACTTTGTTTGCAAGAGAGGTGGCCTATCTAGGTCACGTGATCGGCCGCGAGGGGGTAAAAACGGACCCAGACAAAATTAAAGCGGTAGAGGAGTGGCCCGCACCACGTACCATCAAAGAGGTGCGGGGATTTTTGGGACTCTGCTCCTACTACCGGCGCTTTGTGGCGAAATTTGCGGAGTTGGCCCGTCCCCTCCACCGGCTTACGGAGAAGGGGACGCGATTTAATTGGACACGGGAGTGCCACGAGGCCTTCCAAAAATTGAAGGGGTGTCTAACATCCGCACCCCTTCTAGCTTACCCCACTAGCGACGGGGCATTTACCCTGGACACGGATGCGAGCCAGGAAGGATTGGGCGCAGTTTTGTCTCAGACACAGGAGGGCGTGGAGAGAGTGATTGGTTATTATAGTCGGGCCTTAAGTAGGCCCGAGAGAAATTATTGCGTCACTCGCAAAGAGTTATTGGCTATGCTGGCTGCCATGAACCATTTCCACCCGTACTTGTACGGGCGGAAATTTTTGGTTAGAACTGACCATTCCTCCTTGCAATGGCTCCTTCGGTTCAAGGAACCGGAGGGCCAAATTGCAAGGTGGTTGGAAAAGTTGCAGCAGTACGATTTTGATGTGGCCCACAGGGCCGGGAAGGCCCATGGTAATGCGGACGCACTCTCTCGGCGTCCTTGTCTGGGGGAAAACTGCAAATTTTGTGCGAGACACGAGGAGAGGGAACAATTGGGCGATTCGGACCCGACCCTCGTTGTCCGGGCAACCCGGGTGAGAGGGCCAATTTTGCCACTAACCGCAGATGAGGAATTCGGAACTTTGGCATGGAGCACGGCCCAGCAGGAGGATCCTGTCCTGGGGCCAGTGTTCAATTGGGTCAAATTGGGGCACAGACCAAAGGGGGAAGAGGTCACCCCCCTCGGAGCACAAACAAAGGCATATTGGGCTCAGTGGCAGACCCTGGAATTGAAAGGCAACATCTTGTATCGCAAGTGGGTGGAGGTTCCCTCTGATAGAACTTCCTGGCTGGTGATAGTCCCTGACAAATTCAAGAACGTCATATTGCAACAGGTGCATGGTACCCGCTCCGGCGGCCATTTGGGCAGGACAAAGACAATATCTCGGGTCCGCCGGAGGTTCTATTGGGTGAATATGGGGCGCGACATACAGGACTGGTGTCGGAGATGCGACGCCTGTTCTGCCAAAAAGGGACCAGCACGGAGGATGAGGGCCCCCCTTCAATTACATCAGGTGGGGGCCCCCCTTGAGCGGGTGGCTATGGATATTCTAGGACCGCTGCCCCGCACCCACCAAGGTAATAAGTATATCCTCGTTGTAATGGACTATTTCACCAAGTGGCCGGAGGCCTACGCCCTCCCCAACCAAGAAGCAGGGGTGGCAGCGCAGGCCTTCGTGGAAGGATTTGTGTGCCGGCATGGGATTCCACAGGAGTTGCACACCGACCAGGGACGAAATTTTGAGAGCAAATTGCTAAAAGATGTGTGCAGTCTCCTGTCAATTCGGAAAACAAGAACCACGCCCTTGCGGCCACAATCTGACGGGATGGTGGAACGGTTCAACAGAACATTGATACAACAACTGGCACTGTTCACCGCCACCCGTCAGGATGACTGGGACGAACATCTCCCTTATCTGCTTATGGCCTACCGAACCAGCCAGCACGGGGCCACCGCATGCAGTCCAGCGTTGCTTATGTATGGGCGGGAGTTACGGGCTCCCGCCGACTTGCTATGCGGTCCCGTGCCAGACACAGTGGTTAACCCGCCGAGGGAGGGGTACGCACGTCACCTAGAGGAAGGCATGGAGCTAGTCCATGCCTTCGCCCGCCGCCAACTCCATCTGGCGGGGGAAAAGATGAAGCGCAGGTACGACGACCGGAGCCAGGGGAGTCAATACGCTCCGGGGATGAAGATTTGGTTCTTTAATCCCCGGAGGCGGAAGGGAAGGTGCCCAAAACTCACCTCCCCCTGGCAAGGCCCAGGAGTCGTCCTGTCGCAAATCTGTGACGTGGTCATTAAGATCAAAATGGGGCCACGAGCCCTCCCTCGGATCGTCCACGCCGACCGGATAAGACCTTACACCGGCGAGCAGGCGCCCCCGTGGATTGCCTCGGCTTTAGATGCCGAGGCGGGACCCAGTACCTCTGAATAAGGGGGGCTTATTGGTGCCAGAGGACTGGGGAATTGAGGAGCGATAGGCCCGGTGGGTAAGGGTGGCATCCCTGCCACCCTTCCCATGGTGGGGGCAAAGGAGCAATAGCTTATGGGGTGTGTGGCAGTGAAAACTAGCCCGGGTGGGTTAGGTTATATTGTAGGGATCTAGAAGAGATTGACATTAGGTGACGTTAAGTTTAGTTAGTGACTGATACCTGTAGTGGGGACGCAGGTAGATTAGTAAGGATGATAATGACGAGGGAGCGCAATAGTTTAAAGGGACGACTGGGAAGCGCAAGTTTCAGAAGGGAGTAGTTAGCTGAGATGATGCCGTGTGTGTGTGAGAATTGAACAGGTGTGATTGCACAGGTGTGCAACTGGACAGGTGTGTGGAACAGTGTGTGAGTAATGAGTGTTGTGGATCAGCGCGAATGCGCTTGGGGAGAGAAGGGTGCAGGTGGCACCAGGTGTGAGAGCACAGGTGTGTGGAGAGAGTTGGAGTAAGTGGTACAGAGTGGTGTGCATGGTGCGAAGGTGTGGATGGGGGAAGAGTGGACCCCTTTCACGAGTACCCGGGGCGGGTAGTGTAAGTGTTAGGTAGAGGGTATAGGTAAATTGTGGTTGGATATTGGCATTTGTGGTGCGGATGCAGAATGGTGTTGTGGATGGGTGCATTAGTGTTGTGGAAATGGCTGGGCGTGTAGCCTGTTAGTGCGTGTAGTTGGTTGGGCACTCCACCACTGTGAGGATGTCGGCCAGGTGAGGCCGCAGGTGGGCTCTGGGAGCCGGTAGTTGTGAGTGGGTGCCTGAGGATCCCGGGTGTGGATCGGGTAGCCCCGTGCCAGAGAGGGCACCGAGTGGGGAGAGCGCCAGAGGGCCTTCCCCAGGTAGTTAGGTTAGGGTAAGGAGCAGGTAAGCTCGGAGGCAACTGCAGTGGTGGAGGTGTGCAGGTGGGTAGACCCGCTGGGAGAGGTACACGCCACAGCCCAGAAATTGTGCGAGGGCACCGGGAGATTAATCGGGGGAGTGAGACCCCAAATTGAAGAGCACCACAGTTTGGCCAATGGGAATTGGTTTTTAGAACCCATAGTGTAAGAGGGCCAATGGTTTGGCCGGAGAAAGACCCCGGGTAGTGTAAAGTTGTTAAAGTCATTTAAGAAATAGTTAGGATTGATGAACCTGTCGCACCATACGCAGGCACTTACCTGTGGTGATGATGATGACTGCACACCTGTGTTTTCTTTGTTGTGTTGCAGGAAGTAAGGACTGCTGTTGGATTTGTGAGACGCATCACGACGTGGATGAGACATTGGGGTGATTCCATCTCTCCCTCCCTAGGAGGGACTGATGATGAATTGGTAATGGCAAATTTTGATGTTCAGTTGGAGATGGCAAATTTTGATGGGAGTTGAAGATGGCAAATTTGATTGGTTAGGAGGGAGAGAAGACGAATTTGGTTTATGGGAAGAACGGGGAAGACAGTAGGGACGTTTGTTGATTTGTAAAATAGATGTTTATGGGTAGTGTTGTGTTTTGTGGATACAGTAAGGGGTAAGGGAGGGGCCATGTAGGTTACCTGGTGGGGGGGGGGGGGGGGGGGGGGGAGCGTACGGTAGGAACGTACCTGTCTCACCTGCTTCCCATGTGCCCCTAGTGTGCATTACCTTGTGTTGCGTGCACTTTTGCGCCCTTACCACCTTACTCACTTGTCTGCTTCTTTTGTCTCCCACCTCCGAGGATCTGGCTTTGGGGTAGAGAGAGAGGAGAGAGAGGTGCTGGCTACGCAGTTGTGGGCCTGCACTTTCGCTGCTTGCTGCCTGGATCGATACACCATATGGACCGCAATGTTTGTGGCCACCCACCATGGACCGCAGTTCTTATGCGGCCAAGCACCACCCATGGATGGACCTATGGGTCAACGTGGCACCTATGCCATACAAGGTGAACCACTTTTAGTTGACACCACTGAAGGCCACAATACAGAAATGGACGCGGTTGGCGCCTTTCTTTATTTTTCGAAAGAAGCCAGAAGGCCACGTGCACCACACGAAGAGCAAGAGACACCTGCAGGGTTAGGGGTTGTTGAATTTATTTTTATTCATTGAACAATGGTGACTGCACCGGATGGTGCTGACTGTGTGATGGGGTGGTGCTTTTGGTGTTTGGAAGGGGTGCTCTGCACATTATTAAAGGCCGTAGGCCACAGAGCACTCGTGGGTTGGTGTATCGATGCTGGCATGCGTGCTCTCTCTATGCATAACATCTGCATGTGTTCCTCCAGAAACAGGTCCTGGATCGTAGTGTAAATAGCAGCGTAGTCGTGTAAATAATGCTCCCTACCGGCTGTATGTTTAGTTTGCGAATTCTTTCCGGATTCGGTTATCCTGTGGGTGTGTTTCTGAGAGGAGAAGGGTGCAACGTCGCAGGGGGACATATTTACTCATTTGTGAACATCTGTAAAACTGTCGCACTCAGGGTAGAGTTAATAGTAGAGGGAACTACATCTGAGTGCCACACTAAAGTAGGTAAAAATTTATCGGGTCGGGACGCCCCGAGGGTAGAGAAGGGTGCAATGTTGCGGATATGGGACTTGGCCTCAATATCCGCTTGTAAATACTCCCCTATTTCCCCAATACTCCCCAACTATCCCCAATCCCCCATTCCCTAGTCCCATTGCCTGTAAATAACACTCTGTAGAACCGACCTTCCCCTTTTTCCCCCATTAAATGTCGTGCCCAGGTCCACCGCATCTCACGTAGACAACTTTCGGACATCTTGCTAGTTATTCTTAGTCTATGTCAGTTAAGGACTCGTTTCCATTAATTCTGACTCTTCGTTGCACCAGAATGTGATTATATGGCACCAGTAGTGAGTTTAGGACCTTCCCATACCTCCCCGCATCTCTTCCCCATGAAGAAGCTACAACAACAACAACTACAACAGCAGAGGGGGGCGGCGCGGCGACGGCGCGGGGAGTGTGCGTCCTCACACCGGCTCGGTTAGCCGCCATGACCATGCGCTCCGACGGGGTTACCACGAAGGGGCTGGCTGTCAGCTCCTCGTCAAGGGCGGAGCCTGGTAACCCCCCCCCCCCGCACCCAATAAGAAGGGCGGACCGATTCCATCTGGGGCGGAGCTAACGAGCCGAGGGCGTGTCACTCCCCGCCGGATATACGAAGCGACTCACCGGACGTGACGTCAGATGCGCCTGAACTACGGAGAGCAGAGGAAGCCACCGCCACCCCCAGCGCGACGATACCTCCCCGCATCTTTGGACCGGACCGAACCGGGTCGATTCTGCCCTGAGCCCAGGTGCACCTGGAGCCATCGACTGCCTGCCTTTCCTTGCCATCAATCCCCGTGTGAGTCAGCCTTTTGTCCCGTTTATCTGTCGTCTGTTGGGGTTAATATAAGAGTGTGTCTAAGTGCTTGTCTTTCTATGCTGTCCCTCTCATTTCTGTAGTCTAACCTTCCGCCATAATATAACCTCCTCCGGAGGTCTTGAGAACTGAACCCTTGGTGTCGTGTCATTTGAATCCAGCAGTTGTGTCCTTTTCCTTCATTGATCTAGCGTAGCGCGACTAGTCAACGTTCGAGCATAATCGGGTAAACTGTGCAGACGTGGTCATACCAAACCGCTCGGTAAACTAACATCCACCACCGCGTCTGTAACAATATATATATATATATATATATGTATATATGTATATATCGATATGCTGTGCTGTGCACATATATTATTTTCTTCTGCAATTATGATTTCACATTCGTGGAGAAACAATGGCTTAATTACAACTGTCTTTGTGTTGTTTTTACCCGAGCTCAGGCGACCTGTTGTCAACTTATTTTGTGAAAGTGACAATTTGTTTATCATTTGGAAACAAACTTAGTGCCATGACTTTTTGTATCAAAAAATTATGGGGAAAGATGGTAAAGTAGACTCCTTAGTTAGTAGGTCTTCAATGTCATTAGCTGGAATGGGTATTACTACCAATCTCTTTTTTATCCATGCAGTCATACCAATGATTCGATCGGCCCAACATGAAATATCGCAAAAAGAGCCCAAAGGTATACATTAAAGAATTTAGTTTTTCCTCTAGGCATGATCTTTTTTGTTGATCATATATCCCAAGTGTCCATTATACCCTACTCTCCCCAGTAGACACATAACCATATCCTTCTCATCAAGCAGAGGGTATGAGATGTGGCTGGTGCCGCAATGCACGCATTCACTCTGTCGGTGTAATGACCCACGGATTGACCCAAGACTTTTGCACAAAGACACAAACCCAGTGGCAACACAGCCATCTGTACACCACATGCACAATTATTCACTGCACACAAAGCATCGAAAAGGCCCCCCTTCGCAACCTCCACACGCCCGCTCCCCCTCCTGCCATGCAATGTCTGCCTTAGGGGGCCGAGCGCTGCAGAGGAATTGCAATCTTTTTGGTTCATGGCTTTTCTATTAAGAATTTTGCTTTGTTTTTATGGACTCGTTTTTTCCTGCACAGCTTATGTTTTGTTTTATATCTCTCTTTTAGATTTTTTGAAATGGAAGTGCATTGAATGTTTCAGATTGATTCATCCAAATGTCGAAACATTTGAAGTGATGTCAAAAAATGCCATGTTAATCTTGAGACCGGATTTTGTGAAATACCTTTCTCGGTGCATGTCCGAGTCGCGGATGTACTCTTTATCGCAGTGGAAAAAGGTTGTGTCGTTTGTCAGAGTAACATAAAGCGTAGCATTTCGATGTTATCCACACTATTTTCAAATGCTGTAGTCAGTTACACTGAAGGTTTGTTCTTCATCGCGATACTTAGCCCAATAGGTAGGCTGAACATTTTCCTCCAATCAAAAGGCAGTTTGGGTGCCTTGGATAGACTATTTCCTGGCTATTGGTTGGTTGAAAATCCAGCCTGCCCTGTCTACTACTAATACTGCTACTGCTACCACTAATGCTTTAATGGCTCCAAGTATTCCCACCTTCTTGTGGGGTCGGACGACGAATGTTATTGGCCCAAGTCTTTCATGCCTGGCCAGGCCTGACATTCAGGTAAATTGTTCCGGGTACCGATGATAACACGTGTACTCTTCGCAAATATATACAGTGGTATTTTTAACAACCAGCAATGACCACTGCTGACAGTCGGGTCCTCCAGCTTAACCTCCTCCTGATGGATGACACACATTTATGCGTCGCCTTGTAAAACACCAGGTGAGAGTTTGTATCTGGGTCGTGATTCAAACCCAGGGTAGACAGTTCAAAGATGGGTAGGTGTGCATACCTCTCGGGCTAGGCCATCCTGCCATCCTCCAGCTGTACCTTAAACCCAATCAATAAATTGTGAGGAGTATTCAGAAAATTGTAGGAGTCGGGATACTCACAATTGCCCAAGATGTGAAAATAAGTACGAGGAATATATATATATATTGTTACAGACACGACTTTGATGTTATGGTGGGCCGAGCGGAATGGCCGCCGTGTCCGCACAAGTTACCCGATTATACTCGAACGTGGCCGAGTCGCGCTACGCTAGATCAATGAAGGAAAAGGACACAACGGCTGGGATTAAAATGACACGACACCAGGGATACGGTTCTCAAGACCTCCGGAGGAGGTTATATTAGGGCGGAAGGTCAGATTACAACGACAAGAGGGACAGCATAGAAAGGCAGGCACTTAGACACACTCTTATAATAGCCCTGACAGACGACAGATAAACAGGACAAAACTGACTCACGGGGATTGATGGCAAGGAAAGGCGGGTTGGTCGATGGCTCAAGGTGCACTCTTGGCTCAGGGACAAATCGACCCGGTCCGGTCCAATAGATGCGGGGAGGTCGCTCAGCGCTCGGAGGTCGCGACTGGTCTGTTCAAGCTGGGGGCGCATCTGACGTCACATCCGGTAAGTCGCTGCGTATATCCGGCGGGGAGTGACACGCCCTCGGCTAGTTAGCTCCGCCCCAGATGGAATCGGTCCGCCCTTCTTATTGGGTGCGGGGGGGTTACTGGCTCCGCCCCTGACGAGGAGCTGACAGCCAGCCCCTTCGTGGTAACCCCGTGGAGCGCATGGGCAATGGCGGCTAACCACGCCGGTGTGAGGACGCACACTCCCCGCACGCCGCGCCGCGCCCCTCTGTTGTTGTAGTTGTTGTTGTAGTTGTTGTTGTAGTTGTTGTTGTAGTTGTTGTTGTAGTTGTTGTTGTAGTTGTTGTTGCAGTGGACATGGGGAAGATGGGAGGAGGTAAGGGGAGGTCCTAAACTCACTACTGGTGCCATACGATCACATTCTGGTGCAACGAAGAGTCAGAATTAATGGAAACGAGTCCTTAACTGACATAGACTAAGAATAACTAGCAAGATGTCCGAAAGTTGTCTACGTGAGATGCGGTGGACCTGGGCACGACATTTAATGGGGGAAAAAGGGGAAGGTCGGTTCTACAGAGTGTTATTTACAGGCAATGGGACTAGGGAATGGGGGATTGGGGATAGTTGGGGAGTATTGGGGAAATAGGGGAGTATTTACAAGCGGATATTGAGGCCAAGTCCCATATCCGCAACATTGCACCCTTCTCTACCCTCGGGGCGTCCCGACCCGATAATTTTTTACCTATTTTAGTGTGGCACTCAGATGTAGTTCCCTCTACTATTAACTCTACCCTGAGTGCGACAGTTTTACAGATATTCACAAATGAGTAAATATGTCCCCCTGCGACGTTGCACCCTTCTCCTCTCAGAAACACACCCACAGGATAACCGAATCCGGAAAGAATTCGCAAACTAAACATACAGCCGGTAGGGAGCATTATTTACAAGACTACGCTGCTATTTACACTACGATCCAGGACCTGTTTTTGGAGGAACACATGCAGATGTTATGCATAGAGAGAGCACGCATGCCAGCATCGATACACCAACCCACGAGTGCTCTGTGGCCTTACGGCCTTTAATAATGTGCAGAGCACCCCTTCCCAGCACCAAAAGCACCACCCCATCACACAGTCAGCACCATCCGGTGCAGTCACCATTGTTCAATGAATAAAAATAAATTCAACAACCCCTAACCCTGCAGGTGTCTCTTGCTCTTCGTGTGGTGCACTTGGCCTTCTGGCTTCTTTAAAAATAAAGAAAGGCGCCAACCGCGTCCATTTCTTTATTGTGGCCGTCAGGGGCCAACTATAAGTGGTTCACCTGTATGGCATAGGTGCCACGTTGACCCATAGGTCCATCCACGGGTGGTGCTTGGCCGCAAAAGGACTGCGGTCCATGGTGGGCGGCCACAAACATTGCGGTCCATATGGTGTATCGATCCAGGCAGCAAGCAGCGAAAGTGCAGGCCCACAACTGCGTAGCCAGCACCTCTCTCTCCTCTCTCTCTACCCCAAAGCCAGATCCTCGGAGGTGGGAGACAAAAGAAAAGACAAGTGAGTAAGGTGGTAAGGGCGCAAAAGTGCACGCAATGTAAGGTAATGCACACTGGGGGCACATGGGAACCAGGTGAGACAGGTACGTTCCTATCGTACGCCCCCCCCCCCCCCACCAGGTAACCTACATGGCCCCTCCCTTACCCCTTACTGTATCCACACAACACAACACTACCCATAAACATCTATTTTACAAATCAACAAACGTCCCTACTGTCTTCCCCGTTCCTCCCATAAACCAAATTCGTCTTCTCTCCCTCCTAACCAATCAAATTTGCCATTTTCAACTTTCATCAAAATTTGCCATCTCCAACTGAACATCAAAATTTGCCATTACCAATTCATCATCAGTCCCTCCTAAGGAGGGAGAGATGGAATCACCCCAATGTCTCATCCACGTCGTGATGCGTCTCACCAATTCACAGCAATCTCATTTCCTGCAACAAAACAAAGAAAACACAGGTGTGGAGTCATCATCATCACCACAGGTAAGTGGCTGCGTATGGTGCGACAGGTTCATCAATCCTAACTATTTCCTAAATGACTTTAACAACTTTACACTACCTGGGGTCTTTCTCCGGCCAAACCATTGGCCCTCTTACACTATGGGTTCTAAAAACCAATTCCCATTGGCCAAACTGTGGTGCTTTTCAATTTGGGGTCTCACTCCCCCGATTCATCTCCCGGTGCCCTCACACAATTTCTGGGCTGCGGCGTGTACCTCTCCCAGCGGGTCTACCCACCTGCACACCTCCACCACTGCAGTTGCCTCCGAGCTTACCTGCTCCTTACCCTAACCTAACTACCTGGGGAAGGCCCTCTGGCGCTCTCCCCACTCGGTGCCCTCTCTGGCACGGGGCTGCCCGATCCACACCCGGGATCCTCAGGCACCCACTCACAACTACCGGCTCCCAGAGCCCACCTGCGGCCTCACCTGGCCGACATCCTCACAGTGGTGGAGTGCCCAACCAACTACACACACTAACAGGCTACACGCCCAGCCATTTCCACAACACTAATGCACCCATCCACAACACCATTCTGCAACCGCACCACAAATGCCAATATCCAACCACAATTTACCTGTACCCTCTACCTAACACTTACACTACCCGCCCCGGGTATCCGTGATGGGGGTCCACTCTTCCCCCTTTCACACCTTCGCACCATGCACACCACTCCGTACCACTTACTCCAACTCTCTCCACACACCTGTACTTGCACACCTGTGCTCTCACTCTTGGTGCCGCCTGCACCCTTCTCTCCCCAAGCGCATTCGCGCTGATCCACACACTCACTACTCATACACTGCTCCACACACCTGTCCAGTTGCACACCTGTGCAATCACACCTGTTCAATTCTCACACACACGGCATCATCTCAGCTAACTACTCCCTTCTGAAACTTGCGCTTCCCAGTCGTCCCTTTAAACTATTGCGCTCCCACGTCATTATCATCCATACTAATCTACCTGCGTCCCCACTACAGGTATCAGTCACTAACTAACCTTAACGTTACCTAATGTCATCTTCTAGGTCCCTACACACGATATAACCTAACCCACCCGGGCTAGTTTTCACTGCCATACACCCCATAAGCTATTGCGCATTTGCCCCATTATGGGAAGGGTGGCAGGGATGCCAGCCTTACCCACCGGGCCCATCGCTCACTACCAATTTCGCACATCAAATTTCAACAAATTAAAATTTTGCCAATCACTACCCATCATCTGCCAATCACTACTGCCAATCCCTTGCCAATCATCAAATTTTGTTTTTCTCTAATTTTGGGTCCAAAACACTAACCTCATCACCCAGTCTACTCACTAATGCCTCTCGGTGCGCCAATTCCTGTCCAAAGCCCGGCTTCGTAAAGCCAAGCCATGAATGCGGGTTGTTCTGTGGCAGCGGCTGGATGCGTCCGGCACTCGGTGCAGAGACGGGGGCTTACCCGGGCCGAGATCCCACGCACCCCCTCGGCGTGGAGCCATCCCATGGCTCGATCTCGACCTGCCGGAATGCCTCAACAAAAAGTGGTCGCCATGACGACCCTTCCTATCCAGCCGCCCGCTCCGCCTAGTGGAGCACGGACGCGGCCATTCAAAGCGAGGCCCAGCACGCACCGAGGGCCCGCTTCGGCTAAAAGTCGACCTAACCTCTAACCTGGTTACCTTCGATGCCTCACCTGCATGCTTACACCCCGCAGCCCGTTCCTTGCTCACACATCCAGCCGTTCCCATGCTCCTCGTACCTTCCCTTACACACCCAGGTACCCTCATTCCACTCACAGCCTTGGTCACACACCTGACCACCGAACACTTTGGCACACATTCGTTGGTCGCACACCTCACCAACACACCTCTTCGCGCCCCCTCCTCGGTCACCTCCTCTGTGACAATCACAGGTGTGCTCTCATTCGCACACCCAACCACGTGCCTCACCACCAACTCCAGCGTGCATTCCCACTCACGCTCTACCATTCCAGGTGTGCATCCTTCCATCCCAGGTGTACATCCTCGCTCACCTGTCACAACCAACTCACTCTCCTTGTCACTCTCACTACTCTCACCTCCATTCTTGACAGCGCACTCACCCTTACTCTTGACAGCGCACTCTTTCCTCGTGCACCTGTCCGTCACACACCTTTCTTGCGCACACTCTTGCGCACACTCTCCCGTCACACCCTCTGTAACACTTACCACACCACGCTTCCATGTGCTCCCTCGCACACACGCTACGACCGACTCACTCTCGCCAGCACCCTCACTCCTTGGCACGCACTTTTTCCTCACACACCCCAGAGTCGGACTTTTTCGCACACCTCCTTTTTCGCACACCAGACCTGTCGCACACTTCACCAATGGCCTCTCACGAACACCCGGGTCCATCTCGACCCCCCAAGCTTCTTAAATCACCTGGCGCATCATACGCACGACCATATTGGTCACCACTTACATCGGGTCCTCTTCCTCTTCGCTTCTCCTCCATCACCTGCGAATCCCTCATCCGGTTAATGAGCACATCATCACGATCCAAACACAGACTTTGGACCAATTCTTTTATCTCCTCTTTTATCTCTTTCTTATCCCCTCTCCGTCGCTTCTTAATTTCACTCACCCCTTCTTCCACTTCTTCTAATTTCTGCTTCACCTCTTTTATTCCCCGGTACGTCTCCTCCAGCTCGTCCTCCAAGGCTACCTTGACCGTTTCCATGTGCGTCCTCACCTGCCGGTCCTTCGTCTCCATTACCTCTATCACCTCGTCCAACGTCGTTGTCAATCCCTCACGTACCATCTGACATTCCCTCTTCGTCGCTACCAAGTCATTTTTTAGGTCATTTTGTGTCGCTTTTAACCCTCCTATTACCGCTGTGTTCTTCTTTACCTGGTCCGTTAGTTCTTTTTGTCCCTCTGTCAGCTGTTCCACCTCCTGCGTCAGGTCCTCTATGCCCCCTTGTAACTTTACAGTCCCCTTTCTCACCTCCTTCTCCATGTGCTCCTCACAGTGCCTCACCTCCTCGCGCACTCCTCCGACCTCCTCACTCACTCCTCTTCTGATCTCCTCTCCCATCACTTGCATCTCCTGCCCAGATGCCACCCTCATCTGCTCCATTTCCTCCCTGTGAGCATCCAGTTTGGTTTCTACCCCCATTCTGACCCCCTCTATCTGCTGCCCCATTTGGTTAACTTCCCTTTCCGCTTGGTCCCTCATGTCCCTCAATTTGCCTTCCATCCTGTTTTCTAACCCCTCTAACCAGACTACAGATATAGACACAAGAACCATATAGACCATATAGACCCTAAGCATCGCGGAGCACATTTTCCGGGAGCACCTTGAGAGCTCCACGGGTTTCCTCGTAGATAAGACCCGAGATGCGAGACCCGAGATGCGAGATCCATATAGATTATAGACCCTAACCCTATGATATATGTTTTATGTGTCGGTTTGTCTTTCTGTGTGATTAATGTTCGCTCTTTCACGAGCCTCGATTCAGTATACAAAAAAAACAAAAAAAAAAAAAAAAAAAAAAAAAAAAAAAAAAAAAAAACCATTTTTCACTCCCTCTATCTGATTCTCCTGGGCAGCCATTCTATTTTCTACCCCCATTAACCCATTTTTCACCTCTTTTATCCCGTTGTCTAACCCCTCACCGGTACCCCTCGCTTCGTCCCTCATTACCCCCATTTGGTTTCCCATTACCCCCATTTGGTTTCCCAATCGCTCACTCTGAGCCCTCATTTCCTCCCTCATTTGCTCGCTATTCTGGGCCATAAGGGCCTTCAATTTGTATGAAAAAAAGGTCCAAATTTACCAGCGGCGCTACTACGGTCGCGGGCGTGGGCGCCGTGGCCATGTGCGAGGCGCTATTTCGCGCGTCTGCTACCCTCGCTGCTTCGCTCTCCTCACGTCCCTCAATTTGGTCCTGGACCGACCCTGCCTCACTCTCCTCTACCGGAACCCAGCTGTCTTGATCCGCCATAGCGCGACTTTCAAAATTCGGGTTTTTATTTTCGTAAAACAAATTCAAATTTCGCCGTTATAATTTCGAGCGGGAAACGCGCTCCGGATCGAATTCTACCTCCCCAACACCAATTGTTACCCTAGTGGTACAATTGGTGTTCCAAAATTTGGGCCTAATAAATTTAGTCCCAGGTCCGAATCCGACACTCCTGACACCAATTGTTACCGACACGACTTTGATGTTATGGTGGGCCGAGCGGAATGGCCGCCGTGTCCGCACAAGTTACCCGATTATACTCGAACGTTGCCGAGTCGCGCTACGCTAGATCAATGAAGGAAAAGGACACAACGGCTGGGATTAAAATGACACGACACCAGGGATACGGTTCTCAAGACCTCCGGAGGAGGTTATATTAGGGCGGAAGGTCAGATTACAACGACAAGAGGGACAGCATAGAAAGGCAGGCACTTAGACACACTCTTATAATAGCCCCGACAGACGACAGATAAACAGGACAAAACTGACTCACACGGGGATTGATGGCAAGGAAAGGCGGGTTGGTCGATGGCTCAAGGTGCACTCTTGGCTCAGGGACAAATCGACCCGGTCCGGTCCAATAGATGCGGGGAGGTCGCTCAGCGCTCGGAGGTCGCGACTGGTCTGTTCAAGCTGGGGGCGCATCTGACGTCACATCCGGTAAGTCGCTGCGTATATCCGGCGGGGAGTGACACGCCCTCGGCTAGTTAGCTCCGCCCCAGATGGAATCGGTCCGCCCTTCTTATTGGGTGCGGGGGGGTTACTGGCTCTGCCCCTGACGAGGAGCTGACAGCCAGCCCCTTCGTGGTAACCCCGTGGAGCGCATGGGCAATGGCGGCTAACCACGCCGGTGTGAGGACGCACACTCCCCGCACGCCGCGCCGCGCCCCTCTGTTGTTGTAGTTGTTGTTGTAGTTGTTGTTGTAGTTGTTGTTGCAGTGGACATGGGGAAGATGGGAGGAGGTAAGGGGAGGTCCTAAACTCACTACTGGTGCCATACGATCACATTCTGGTGCAACGAAGAGTCAGAATTAATGGAAACGAGTCCTTAACTGACATAGACTAAGAATAACTAGCAAGATGTCCGAAAGTTGTCTACGTGAGATGCGGTGGACCTGGGCACGACATTTAATGGGGGAAAAAGGGGAAGGTCGGTTCTACAGAGTGTTATTTACAGGCAATGGGACTAGGGAATGGGGGATTGGGGATAGTTGGGGAGTATTGGGGAAATAGGGGAGTATTTACAAGCGGATATTGAGGCCAAGTCCCATATCCGCAACAATATATTGTCTTCCTTCCATCATTAAGTGGTTCTTCCTGCATCGTTATTCCGACGTAAAATGTTGACCTGCTCAAGGAGTTAATGTGGCCTATGACAAACACCTTGCATAAGCAAACACTGACAAATGTGAGAGGTGTGTGCCTCTGTGGTTTTTGGTTCTTGAGACTTGCATGAGCACTCTGTTCACATAATACAGCCAGGTATGGCCTACGGATTGTACTATATCTTTGTACCATTGACTATAATGCCATTCACTGTGGCTTTTGGCCATCTTCCTGAGTATGTTGACACACTTCCCTCCAGACCTGCTTGTGTCCCTTCTGTCCAAAAGTCCAATTATCCTTTTTTTCCGTTCAGCTTTGTCATTCATTTCCTTCATGAGCCTTGACCTCCTTAAAATATTTTAATCTTGGAGCAAAGGCAATGAGCACAAGAGCTGCACACTTGACCATATCATACTAGTTGCTACTCTCTAGAAGCTCCCTCCCGAAATTACAATACAGTACTTTGTTGATGCGTACAACAGGAAAGGTAGATTAGTCTCGGCACTTTGAGAAGAGAGAGAGGTTTCATACTCTCTCAGAAGTTTCTCTCTTGATATAGCATTTCACATTCACTACAATGTTAGTGTGTGTGATTCCGGAAACCAAAATATACCACATTAGAGCTGGAGCAGGTTGGGTATGTGACAAGTACGTGCCCATTCGATTTTGGTTAAGGTCCAGATGCAGATCTTACCAATCATGTAAAATGTTCAGCGTGGCTCTGCTCTGTACCGAGTGCCATACTAGATAATTGCGTATTCTTTTTTTTTTTTTTTACAGTGTGGACACATATCTCACAAACTTGGACATACAGACAAATACACGAGACACAACATGTGGCTGTTAGACAAAACAACCAGCCACTGAGCTTGGAGTAAGTGCGCTCACTTCCCGGGGCACTCTGGGTACCAGTGACGTCACAACTGTGGCGCCACCTTTGTCACTGCACCCAGCGGGTATTTCATAAGGATGCTAACCTTTTGGGATTGTCCGTGCTCTTATCCTTTTAAATGCTGAATCTCAAGCAAGGAAGCAGCACATGCCATTTTAAAGTCTTTGGTATGACTTGGCCGGGATTCGAACCGCGGACCTCCCAGACTCGGTCCGAGTGGATGTCCTACCATTCCACCACCGAGTCTGGTTATTTGTATGGAATATTTCCAACATGTGGCTTTGATAAAGGATTTATGAATATTGTGCATTTTCCATCTCTGTATCACAGCCCGGTGCAATTTTCTCGAGTGATATTCATTCATAACTGACGTAACGAAGAGGCACCATTTGCAAGTTCTGCGAGAGGTCTTGAGTTACAAATTGGATGCCAAAGCCATTTCAATTTGATGTTTCAATTCTCCAGACGGTTTGGTCAGCTGTTATGGCAGAATACCGACAGCGCTAGGATTTGTATGGGTAACCCTCAGGTCAATGGCTGATGCTTAAACAGAGCTAGTAAGAGGGAAAATGGCATTAAATGGGTTTATGGGATGCGGTGTTGAGACGTGCGGTTCCTTACGACAAATTCCGGCCTTTTACACATTCGGTGTATTTTACAGACTATGTTGGACTCTTTTAGAGACTTCAAAACTAAACACAATTGTCACCCATTGTTTTCGAGCTTATTCTTTCTGTGTGGGTGCATGATGCAAATGGGGTCATCTATGTATGATGTGTACTCAATTCATCCCAGCAAGCTGGTACTCAATTAGCCGACCTCGGAAGGATGAACAGGCTGAGTCAACCCCCCTGGCGTTAATTCAGCGATTGACCGGGATTCGAACCCAGGATCCTAGGATCCTAAGCCGGCACCCTAACCGCTAGCCCAACACCAGGGATCCTGGATCCTGGATCCTGGATCCTGGATCCCAACACCAACACCAGGAATAGATACATGCAATTTGAAAGCTAAATGTTCAACGGTTTTTGAAATATCGGGTACACAAAAGTACATGGACGGATGGTCAGTCGGTTTGACGGAGCTCATTTTAATGTCCACCTCTTCTACCTTGTCTGAGTGGAGGAGGGACAAAAATCATCGGAGAAGGAAGGGTGATAAGAGTAAAGGAGAGGGAAGGGAAATATCTGCAATACATGTGGGGTGTCTTTGGTTTGGGAGCAGGGTGGAATTCCATAATTTCATCCTCTTGCTATTGAATTTTTGTTGACGTGTACCTTTTTGCGTCAGACAGTTGTGTTCAGTACCGTGGAGGAGTAAAAGGGCGTAAAGTACGCAATGTTGTCACGCAAAGGGCACAAACAGGTGGGAAGAGACAAGGATGAAGGGAATGCGCACCCCTCGTGGGACAGCATTAAAACTTGGCCACTATATCCCTGTAGTGTGTAGACAATCCACAAGGCAGTCTGCCCTTACTTTTGTCCCTTCGGAGCATGGTGATTTGCTCTCAAGTAAACTGCTGTCTTCTCATCCACTGCAACAATTACTTGGAAATCCAAATGTCAACTTTGCCTGCTCTCACCGGGAACTTCTTTTGTTATTATAATAATTGATGTTCTGCCAGTTTTTCTTGACTGTAACTGTTAATTAATAAATTAAACTTTTAAAAAAGTTTATTTTATTTGTTTGTTGTATTATAGGACTGGGATAAAAAAAATTTGCGAACTGTATGTTTTATTTGTTTCATTATCTGTGATGTCGTCAAGCATCTGTGCATTTGAAAGCGTTACAACTACGTCCGGCATCGAATGTGGACGGTCTGTCTGTTTGTCTCTGTGCAGGACATCTCAAAAGGTTATGAACAGATTCGGATGAAATTTGGTGGAGAGATTGGGTGTGTGACAAGGACGAATTGATTCGATTTTGGCAAAGATCCGGATCTGGATCACATGGTGTTTTAATTTTTTTAAGTGATTTTTTACCATTGATTGATGGGGCCAAAAGGGTCGCTGGGCATGTGCGTGCAGCAAGATATTTCAAAAAGTTGTGGATGAGTTATGACAAAACTTGGTGGACGAGTTGGTTAGGTGACAAGAACAAGCCAAATAGATTTTGGTTCGGGTTCGAATCCATATCCGGTCCGAACCTGGTGTTGGCTTAGCGGTTAGGGTGCCGGCTTGGGATCCGAGGATCCTGGGTTCGAATCCCGGTCGATCGCTGAATTAACGCCAGGGGGGTTGACTCAGCCTGTCATCCTTCCGAGGTCGGCAAATTGAGTACCAGCTTGCTGGGATGAATGATCCCGGTGTGTATCCCGGTTTAGAATAGGTACACCGTATCCCTGCGCATCGTAAGAGGCGACCAAGGGTTGGCGTCAGGAAGGGCATCCGGCCATAAAAACATTGCCTCAAACAGGGCCCCATGATTGTCATGGGATTGTCATGGGGCCCGCAAGGCTAACCCCCGCTCTAGCGGGGAAAATGGCCTTAAAACGATCATTCATTCATTCATTTTCCGAATCCATATCCGGCCTATCAGTAGGATACATTACATAAACTGTTCAGCCTGGCGGAGGTTGGCAATTCTAGCTGGAAAAAAAAAAAAGTACATTTTTCAAAAATTAAGGCACCACCAAGTCAGTGTCCAGTACCCTCGACATTTCGACTGCCAAGTGATCTTCATCTGGAACTATGCAAGTATTGAGGTGGCTGAAGTTTAGTATCCTCAAAAAGGAGGGACGAGGGAGGGATCACGTGACTGGCAAAAGCAGATGGTGTGGCGAAGCAGATATTAGAGATGAGATCCTCCATTGTTTAGTTGATAAAATTTTGTCAACACATCAAGAAAAGAGTTGCTGGAGGTGAGGGCAGGTTTCAGATGAATTTGATCATTTCCAACTGGGTTGTTTAACATTAGTCAGAATGCAATGCTGTACCTTTTAAACACCTTCATAATTGGGGATTTAATTTGCTATTTCAGCCATTGATGGATCCATAATTTAATAATATTTAACTTTTATCCACTGCATGTAATTAAGAGAAACTGCACGGGGACGTGTTGTACAAACCATGGGGAATAAATATGGAAGAATTAAAAAATCTCTGAAGAATAAATGAAGAGGTTTGAAATTTTAGTTCCTTCACAATGAGATTCACCAATTATATATTATACACTATAACCTCATCCTGTCCCTACCTCAACCTCAACCTCACCCTCAACCTCATTCTCTCCCTGCCCCACCTCAACCTCTCCCTAACTCACCCTCATCCTCATTCTCTCCCTGCCCCACCTCAACCTCTCCCTAACTCACCCTCAACCTCATCCTTTCCCGACTCTCCCCCACCTTCCCAATCCTACACATTCTCTCATTCTGACATGACAAACCTTCAGCGCTCTCATTACGTTATTTTTTTTTTTAAAGCAGAATGATTGTGTGAATGTGTTGAGCTTTAGGCCTGTACGAGTACAGGTGGGTATCCTGTTAACAAGACAATACAGTGGATTAATAGATTCATACCCAGAGTGCGTGAATGCCTATCTTAGGAAGCTTGATTTAAAATTTTCGTCTCTGGTTAGAACAAACAAACCTCTTTGTAGATTGTCCGTGTTGTGCTGCTGAATATATTCATCAAGCTGGACAATCTTATAAATCATTTACAGAAATGCAATTTTGGTGTTGTTGGCTTGAATAAGACATTAAGACATATAGTCGAACTCAAAACCATCTTTGTTTCTAGAATAAGATTGTGTGTGTGTGTTGCTATGGTAACCGTTAGTGTGTGTTGCTGTCACGTGTTGTGATGCCATTGTTCTGTGCTTCAAATGTGCCTTCTCAGGTGTAATGCCTGGAACATCAGGACAGCATGTAATTTGGGATCCATTGCTTCCGGCATGGCGTTACCCACAAGACAATGTGATGGGATGAATATCGCAACTACACAGAGAAAATGCAGTAGTGATGTGGTTCACAATCTGTGTTCCTGCGTGTCGAGCAGACAGCAATCGCGTCTTACAATGGCTGGGGGTTATATAGGCCGGGGCAGTAGTGGTGAGACATGGTACCTGGTCTGACCTCTGCAGTCTCATTGATTTGAACTCTCAAGAAAGATTTCTGGCCTAGTGCAATTGAAAATTCTAGCCTGTGGAGTTGCCGACAGAAAACATCTTCTTGCCAGCCTTTTCTTCTCATTGGCTGTTCCCCCTGAAAGATATTTTCTTCCAAATGTAAGGAAAAGTAGCACCGCTGGTTGTCCGCATGACCTGTTAAGTTAATATATTGGTGCAGTGGCATTAACATGGCTGCCATGAATGATCAAATCCAATGGAAAACCATTTCCTCATGTATATTCTTAATATGCAAGTGGATTCCAGAAATATGGTAATGAGCTTTGCAGTTGCATGACTGGTATGATGGCTGAACATCATGCAACGCGCTTCGGATGATAACTGGGACTCGGATTCTGCTTCGTGCTGAGCCCGGGCCCCTGAAGTTTGGGTGTGCTGGATTCTAATTGCCCGTAACATAGAGCGCAGACTCCCCCTGGGCCTGCTGCGCGTTGGTACAGTTTGCGAAAACCAGCTAGGCTCAAATAGCATGCCCAACCCATTAACTGCTGAAATGACCTCAACAGAGTGACTGATTAGGCCAATTATTAAATTTGAGTGGCAAGGCTGCAGACGGTGGGTGAACTTGATCTTCAGCATTGTACGAATTAAACATTTATGCATCTTCTATCAGACCTCCTCTCACAATATCTTTTGGAGTCTTAGATTGTGGACTTTTGAGGCCATGCCGGGTTTTCACGACAGCAATTGCGTTCTGTCTTACTGCGGTCGTCAAGGAAACGGACTGTGTTCGGGCAGTAGCAAGAAGAATCAAGCTTTGGACTCGTGGAATGAAAAATTACTTGGATACAATAGCTCAGGCTTCGTGCTGGGCCTAGCTAGCATAGAGGTGGCTGCTTGGTGCTGTTTATTCAGCTCGACAGTGACTGCTGACTCAGGAATACTGACCACAGGAATACATAAAAATAAAAAAAAACCACCTTTAGAGGCCATTTTTCCCCGCAAGCGGGGGTTGGCCTTTTTTGGGGACCGTGGTTGTTGTTGTTTTTTTGGGCCCCTTTTTGAAGCAATGTTTTACGGCCGGATGCCATTCCTGCCGCCAACCCTTTTTGTCGCCTTTTTACGACAAACAGGGAATTACCAGTGAACTGGTACTCAATTTGCCGACCTCGGAAGGATGACAGGCTGAGTCAACCCCCCTGGCGTTAATTCAGCGATCGACCGGGATTCGAACCCAGGATCCTAGGATCCTAAGCTGGCACCCTAGCCGCTAGCCCAACACCAGGGCCCAACACCAGAGCCCAACACCAACACCAGGCCCAACCACAGGAATACATTAACATCTGAAATTCAATAGTGACAGTTTTGGCTCAGCAAAATTGATTTATTTAAGAAATGAAGGCATCAGAATTTATTTGTTGAGAAAATAACGTGTAAGGGCCAATTTTGATTAAGTTTCAAAATAACTTTGGATCAGATATTTATTTATTTAATTGAGCAATCAAACTTTTAGAGTTGCATTATCATCATTACTGAAGACACCGGTCAAGCGTTGACACTGAGTTTTTTTAAACTCAACTGGACTATGTCCAGCTGAGTTTTTGTCGTCGTCCGTCTGTTGTCTGTCTGTCTGTCTGTCGTCTGTAAACAATTCGACGTCTACGCTCTAAAAGTCACAAATATTGATCAAATTGGATGAAACTTGTTATGCAGCATCTTTAAGACATAAACTAGTTTGGGATTGCATTTGGGCGTTGCACGCCCAAAAATGGGCGTGGCAGGGCGGCCATATTGAAAAATCAATTTTTGTCAATCTGGTACTTCATAGAAGCTAGCTAGAAGGCTGAAACTTGGTGTGTAGACAGTATGTAACAAACCTCAACACATATATTACGGGTTTTGACGATGTCCGAAAAATGACCTCGTCGTGACCTATGACATGACTTGACTCATAAACATCAGTTTGGACGACGTCCAAGCTCGAAAAGTCACAAATACTGATCAAATTTATCAATAAACTCATAATTATTATTATTATCATATAAACTATATAGTTTGTGGTTCTATTATGCATATTCTAACCATATTGATATAGACCAGTTGAGTTCAGGTTCCCTGGAACCTCTAGTTTTGTATACGAAGGAGTAGGCCCATGGAGGAACTAAACCACAAAGGACAGCAGGTTCACAAACTACCATAGGGTATGGGGGAGAGTACGGGGGGATTAATGAATGTCGATGGGAAACTAGTCTGGACATTGGGAGGGTGAGCAGGTGAGGGTTTCTTTAGGAACGTGTGTGACATGGGGTGGCTCAGGGAGGCCAGAGGGAGGAGAGCGAAGTAGGAGCAAGGCCAGATGTAAGTTTGTACAGAAGTTTTTGATATTGTAAATCCATTTCCTGGTGTTGGGATGAAATGTTGATTTGGAGGCCAGCATGAGGTCAAGCATTTTGGATTGCTTGTGATCTCGAGCTGTTCTGAAAACGTGCTATTTCCAGGAATGTGGGAAATTTTCCCAATCCATCTCTTTTAATCCAATATGAGAATCTGGGAGAATCCATGTGGAGTACAGGTTTGTTTGTTTCCAGTTAGAGTTGATAGAAAACTTTTTATTGACTTTTATATGGAGTCAATTTTAAATGCTGAGCAAAGTTTGTTTTATTTCTGCATTTTGATTTATGGCACAAGTCAAGCATTTTCTTGTACATCCAACATAATTGTATGAAATGGCACATTTTTGGAACACTCGATCGGTTTGGAAATAGCTGTCTATCCATTTTGCTGTGAGGATATCTTGGAGGTGTGTGCACTGGTATTTGAGCTGTGCATCCTGGGTTTAAATCCCAACCCCGCTCTAAACTGCCATCCTGTGTTTCACATGCAGGGCGAGGCATCAATGTGTGCACCATCCATTGAATTCAGGTTAAACTAAGATCCTTTGATGTGTTTCATAAGGAGCAGGCGAGTCATCATCGGCACTCCAAACAAATAACAAATTAACCTGCAGTGAAGTGTCGACCTGTTCAGGATTGGTTCAAACATTGAGACTTTTGCCACTTGTCGTGACAACCCTGAGCTCTTTTTTTTTTTTTTTTTTCTATACTGAATCGAGGCTCGTGAAAGAGCTGACAACCGCGAGGGAAAGACAGCACAGGGGGACCACGAGGGAAAGACAGCACAGGGGGACCACGAGGGAAAGACAGTACAGGGGGACCACGAGGGAAAGACAAAGACAGCACATGGGGACCGCGAGGGAAAGACAGCACATGGGGACCACGAGGGAAAGACAGCACAGAGAAGTGTCACGAGGGAAAGACAGCACAGCACAGCTCTGTCAAGACTACGGGCCTCCATTATTATTATTATTATTATTAATATTATTATTATTATTATTATTATTACCTCCACCACCACAGGTGGATGGGGGTTATGGATTCATCCCTGTTTGTCTTTCTGTTTGTGAGCAGGATCTCAGAAAAGAAAGTTTTGGATGGATTCGGACAAAATTTGGTGGACAGGTTGGGTGTGTGACAAAGAATAATTGTTTAGATTTTGGTGAAGATCCAAATCCAGAACCGGATACGAGATTTAAAAAAAATTAATTCAAGTGGCTGTTTAACATTGAGAGATTGGGCCAAAATTATCTACAGCATGATATTTCAAAAAGTTGTGGACGACCTATGACAAAATTCGGTGGATGAGTTGGATAGGTGACAATATCAAGCTGATTAGATTTTGGCTCAGGTGCGGATCCATATCCGGCCTATCAGTAGGATACAAAACGTAAACTGTTCAGCCTTGCGGAGGTATGCTCTCTATCGAGTGCCTGTTCTATTTACCTTCGCCATCCGTGATGGGCAAAGGTTATGTTTTCACCCTCTGTCTGTGTGTATCTGTTTGTTTGTTTGTCTACAGGATATCTCAAAAAGTTGCCGACAGATTTGGATGAAATTTGGTGCACAGGTTGGTTGCATGACAAGGAGTAATTGATTAAATTTTGGTGAAGATCCATATCCGGATCCAGATATTAGAATTTATCAAGTGATTCTTTACCATTGACTGGGAAGTGGCCGTGTGCTGTGTGCAGGAAGGGTGTCGGAGTGAACTCCATTCAATGTACAATGTGCGCTGAGTGGGTTCATCAAAAATGTAGTGGTCTGAGAGGGTCATTAACCAGTGTGGCAGCTACATTCAAATGTAAGGTGTGCACAGAGGGAGGTGCAGATGGAGGAAATGTTGAGTTGGATCTTGGAGACGGCGTGAAGCTGGAAGGTGTGAAAACATTTTGTTACCTCGGAGACATGCTGAATGGAGAAGGTGGATCAGACTCGGCAACGGTTGCTGGAGTGATATGTGCATGGAAGAAGTTTCGGGAACTGAGTGGTGTGCTGATGAGGAGGGGAGTGTCATTGAAGCTGAAGGGAAAGGTGTATGCTGCATGTGTGAGAAGTGTTATGATTTAGGGGAGCGAGACATGGGTAATGAACGTAGAGCAGCAACGAAGGTTGGAAAGGGTGGAAATGCGAATGGTTCGATGGATGTGCGGAGTATCGTTGAGAGAGAGGAAGACAAATGATGAAATGCGAAAAATGATGGGACTAGAGCCTGTGATTGATGCTGTGAAGAGGAACAGGTTGAGATGGTTTGGTCATGTGTTGAGGAAGGATGAAAGTGACTGGTTGAGAAGAGTGATGGAAATGAATGTAGAAGGAAGTAGAGGACGGGGAAGACCGAGAAAGACTTGGCTAAAGATTGTGGAAGAAGAAATGCGGGCAAGGGGGTTAACAAGGAGAGATGCAGAAAATAGGGCAAGATGGAGAAGATTGTCATGGGGACCGCAAGGCTAACCCCCGCTCTAGCAGGGAAAATGGCCTTAAAATGCATGTTGTTGTTGTTGTTGTTGTTGTATTCTTTACCATTGAGAGATGGGGCCAAATAAACTATATAATAGCACAATATCTCAAAAAGGTGTGGATGGATTCGGACAAAACTTGGTGGTTAAGTTGGGTGTGTGACAAGGACGAATTGATTCAGTTTTGGTGACTATCTGAATCAGGATCTGGATACAAGGCTTTTTTTATTTTGAAAGTGATTCTTCATCATTGAGAGATTGGGCCAAAAACGATATAACCACCGTTTAGAGGCCATTTTTCCCCGCAAAGCGGGGGTTGGCCTTTTTCGGGGACCGTGGTTGTTGTTGTTTTTTTTGGTCCCCTTTTTGAAGCAATGTTTTACGGCCGGATGCCCTTCCTGACGCCAACCCTTTTTGTCGCCTTTTTACGACAAGCAGGGAATTACCAGTGAACTGGTACTCAATTAGCCGACCTCGGAAGGATGACAGGCTGAGTCAACCCCCCTGGCGTTAATTCAGCGATCGACCGGGATTCGAACCCAGGATCCTAGGATCCTAAGCCGGCACCCTCGCCGCTAGCCCAACACCAGGGATTGTTCAGTCCAACACCAGGGCCAAAAACGATATGAGGCCTGATATTTCAAAAAGTTGTGGATGAGTTGTGAGAAAACGTGGTGGACGAGTTGGGTAGGTGACGAGAACAAACCGATTCGATTTTGGTTCAGATCCAAATCCATATCCGACCTATCAGTGGATATAAAACGTAAACTAATCAGCCTGGCGGAGGTATGCTCACTACTGAGTGCCCTTCTAGTTGTTATTATTATGAAAAGGTCTTATTATTTCATTATTGTAAGCATGTCTCATGGTTTTGCATCTAGTTTGAAACCCTACATTTGTAAACAATCAAACGGTCATTGATAAAATGATAAAATCTCTCCTTTTTATCAGGAATACCATATCACCTTTTGGTTGCAGGAGTGGTGTCATGCACTTTTGTTAAGATCAAGTGTTTGAGATGAATTTTGTTAAAAATCGAAGTACAGTAATTTAATACGAGTTTAAAGAAAATTACACTAATTATTAAAATTCACCTCAAAGATTATGTGTCTCATGAAAGTGGTCAGTACCAGCTTTCACTGCAGGTCAAAGCAAAGTATATATATGTATATATTTGCCTTGCCTTGCCTTGCCTTGCCACTGAACTACTTTCTCAAACTTTTGTGAAATCGTACCAAACTTTTGGCATGCACATATCTCTCCCGTCGGTATGTCCTAAGGGTATTTCTTTTGAAAAAATTTCCAATTTCTTTATTTTTTTTTTGGAATTTTTTCGGGAATTTTTTTTTTCAACTTCAATTGTTTATAAAATGTGATATGACGTATATTACAAATACATTTGTGCAAAATAATTGTTTGAATTATGATTGGTTTAAACCATGACAAAACGGCAACTCGGGTACAGTCATTTATCTATATATCTACACATCTGGGCAGCGTCTGTGTTGTCACTTAACGACTCCCTCAAACTTTTGTTTCCGTGGTTGTGAAGTGTTTTTAATAACGTTGTGGTGGTTTTGAATCACGTGGTGGTGAGGTGTTTTGAATTATGTGGTGGTGAGGTGTTTTTAAATGATGTGGTGGTGAGGTGTTTTTAAATCACATGGTGGTGAGGTGTTTTGAATTACGTGGTGGTGAGGTGTTTTGAATTACGTGGTGGTGAGGTATTTTTAAATAACGTTGTGGTGGTTTTGAATCACGTGGTGGTGAGGTGTTTTTAATTATGTGGTGGTGAGGTGTTTTTAAATGACGTGGTGGTGAGGTGTTTTTAAATCACGTGGTGAGGTGTTTTGAATTTCGTGGTGGTGAGGTGTTTTGAATTACGTGGTGGTGACGTGTTTTGAATTACGTGGTGGTGAGGTGTTTTTAAATCACGTGGTGGTGAGGTGTTTTGAATTACGTGGTGGTGAGGTGTAATCGTCCCAAACTTCCAGTCTGCACCTACTCCTCCCCTGGGTATGTGCTGAGGGTTTTTTTCCTATATTTTATATTTTTTTTAACCTAAATTGCTTATAAAATGTAATATCACGAACACAACAAATACGTTTGTGCAAAATAATTGTTTGTATTATGATTTGTGTAAATCATGACAACACAGCAACTCAGGTACAGTCATTATCCTCAGCTAAAATACGCCCGTTCCGCTATTACGAGCTAGTACATATATATATATATATCTACGAGACTACCACAAACACGGAGACCAATCGTTGTGGACCATCTACCCATACTCAATGCTGCAACGGCAATGAACCTTTCTCACATCAGTTGCCCTAGGTTTGAATACAGTTGAAACGCGCACATTCGTGTGAGATGCATAAAACATGAATGCTTGCAAACATGGACGCCCTGCCGGGAAGCAGACAGGTATAAGTGTAAACGGTGAATTCCTTTATGAGCGGTGTCAGAGCCGGTCGACTGGGATTTGCTCCTTCGATGGGAACGCGTTGAAATGGCGTTTTGGGTATGTTGACACCCGTTGGATGGCACGGTCGTTTTGTTATTGCTTTTAGCCAGCTGGGGTGGGGCAGTTGGAGATGTGGGGTTAGTGGGGAGCGGTGGTGAGAAAGAGGGTGAAGAATCGCACGCAAGTCGGCTTATGGTCTGAATCCCCGGGAAGGCACGATATTGATACAGATGATTTGGGACAAGCGCGTAGGGCGCCGTTGCGGGCTTTGTAAGGTCAGCCTATCCATCACTGTTAGCAGACTGCATCAGCATATGGTAGCAGAATGTAACTCAATTAGTGTGCGGTGCCCTTGCTGTTCCCCGTTTCTCTAATGAAGGTTTCCGCACGGTCGGTGCGGGTGGAGGAGGCATCGGCCTCCATTTTCAAACGTGCTTTGTTTGAAATTGCCTCCCCCGACTCGAGGTGGGCGCCGCTTGCTCTGTCACCTTCATGTGAAGTATCGAGTAAAATATTGCACAAGTATCCATGGAATAACTGCCTTTTAAAAGAGATATTTTTAGTACAAATTCTGGAATATTTTAAGAGAGAAAGTGCGTGCGTTGATTTCAGCACCATGTTGGTTCTTCATTTGTGTGATATATGTGTAATGTATATATACGTGTAATATATACTTAATTAGCAGAAGTACCCTGCGTTGGGGGGAGGGGGAGGGGAACGGGGGTGGGTGGGAAGGGGAACGGGGGGGGGGGAGGGGAGGGTAGGTGGGGAGGGGAACGTGGGGGGGGAGGGGGAGGGGAACGGGGGGGAGGGGAGGGGAACGGGGGTGGGAGGGGAGGGGAGGGGGAGGGCAGGGTAGGGGAGAATTGGAGGGGAGGGAGGGAAGGGGAGCAGTCAGAAGTGGAAGCTCGTTTATGGTGAATTTATATCCTAAAGGGGAGAGGAGGGAGGGGGGAAGGGGGAAGGAGGAGGGAAGGGTGGGGAGAGGGGGAGGGGGGTAAGTGGGAAGGAGGGGGGAAGGGTTGGGAGAGGGGGAAAGGGAGCAGTCAGAAGTGGAAGCTCTTTTATGGAGAATATATATCTTAAAGGGGAGGGGAGGGAGGGGTGGGGGAAGGAGGGGGAGAGGGGGGGAAGGGGAGAGGGGGAAGGGGAGCAGTCAGAAGTGGAAACTCTTTTACAGAGAATTTATATCTTAAAGGGGAGGGGAGAGGGGAATGAGGGGGGAAGCATATATATATATATATATATTATATATATATATATATATATATATCATATGCATATACTGTATAATATATAATATATATATATATATATATATATATATAATATCCTAGGGCAGACTAAATTTAGATTGAGAAAGGAGAGTTAGGGAGGAGTGGGTAGAGAAGGAAATGAGTTTTCAGAGGAGACAGAAAGGAAACGACCGGGCACATCTCGAGTATCTAAACTAAAATGGATTCCACAGTATTTATTTACGTACGTTATAGATAGATGTCCCCCTAATGTCACTTCCACACAATGTTTTGCCTTTACGGCTCATTTTAATTGAAATGGCTGAAAACGAAATGAGTGAATTGAAGATTGATCTTCAATTGCCTGGAGTCGGTGTTTTGATGACTCAAACCCCTTCTGGGTGATGACGACCATCAACCATTAATTATATTCTGTCAATGTTCCGACTGCACCTGAGTGCTTATTTCTAATTATTTTCAAAACACTCGTGCTCTTTCTCCCTTTGAAAGCAACAATTAACTTTATTTTACCAAAAATGTTAATATGTTGTGCAAGGAGAAATTCAAGTGAATACTCCCACCATTATTCACTCCCACCCCAATGTTTTTGTGATGAACCTGATGCAATCCAGGCTAGGATGATTGTTCCTCCTCATTTGATGGGAACATCATGGATTTGAAGTGTAACTCAATGGCGCCATTTAATTCATTGTGTTTGTTTAAAACTCTGGGTTACAGTTTTATTTGTGTTTTCAAATGCCAGGAAAGCCTGAATGCAGTTGCTCAGTATTTGTTTATGACTGTTATTTTCATTTGGTGTGTGAGGGACCAATTAAAACAGCGGAGAATTGTTGTTACACTATAAAGCGTTCTTCATGACAACAAAGGCCTACGAAGTAATGTCGTGGAAATGTGTGCGAAGTCTGTTTGGCAATTGAAATTGGTACTTCGGGATCAATTTGATTAGAGGTGGGCCACAAGGATACCTCATTGTTTGTGCAGATGGACCGCTGAGGCCTCTGAATCTTGATTTGATCTAGGATGAATTGAAGCTTTAATTTTTTCTTTCTCCATGAGGCTCCATCAGGGAGCATGTGATGCTTTTATTTCAATAGGGTCTGAGGCCCATGGAGGGCCGGAGCTGCAAGACAAATCACGCAAACAGATGCAGAGAAATACACGAGACAACACCAGACTTCATTAAATACACAAATGCAGTGGCTGAGCTTTGGGGCAGTGACATCACTTTCCAGAGCACTCTGGGTGCCAACAGGGCCATCTTTATGATGTCACGTTTCTCTCCATACTCAGTGGGGCAAGGAGAAATCTCATCTTCCCCATGGATTCCAACTAATGGGAGTTGTCCGTAGTCTATCCTTTAAATGCTGAGTGTTCTATGCTTGTGCCATTTTTGAAGTCGTTGGTGTGACTCAGCTGGGGTTCGAACCACCAACCTCCCAGACTCGGAGCAGATACTCCAACCATTATGCCACAGAGTCATGCTAGTAAATGTCAGAGTACATTTCAAGCTGGATGTCTCACAGTCATATATTAGATGATCTTCTTCATTCGTATGCAGCGCAAGGCTTTGGGATAGCATCATTGGCTGAGGGGTGTGACTGTGCCGCTGAGGCAATGCCCTCTGCTGCTTCGGGCAGGAATTTGGAACTCGGCCATGGTGCTGTCGATACCTTGCCTCCTCTTCGTGAAGGACTCCATGGGATCTTTAATGCCCACCAACGAAAATTGACAGACGGGACGCTTTAACGTCCATCTAAAGGACGGCACACACATTGATGAATCACCGTGCCTGTGAAACACCGGGATGACAGTTTGTAGTTGGATCAGGATTCAAACCACGTTAGACAGCCTATAAGTGAGTGTGCTTACCTCTAGGTCATCACTATCCTTTGGGTCCAGGTGTGAAGCTGGCTGTTTTATCTGCATTTCGATTGTGAATGTGAGATATCAAACACTATCTATCAAAATGATAGGCCATTGTGTGCTCCTATGCTGACCAAATTCCCTACTTTGGAGTTATCTGCATAATTATCACCGAGTACTCAGCAGTAAGTGGTGGAAATTGGGGTGCATTACGACATGCTCTCAAACGGCCCCTTTTGGTCAACGCAACGAAGAGCCAATGTATGAGTAGAATCCCAATACTTAATGCTGCTCTGCTGCCTTCAGCTGGATTTGAACTTACACTTCCTACGAATGCCAGTCCACTGTCCTCATCACGAGGCCACCGTTGTATTCCACAATATGTAATGACAGTCCGCCCACTTCAACATTTACATTTAAACAAGGAGAAAAAGACATAAAATGACATAGCCCCCGTTGTTTTAGTAAATTTGCTGTATGGAGTTAAAGGTCGCCAGTCGGCCATCTTTGGTCGGATTACAAAACAATATCCTCTGCATATATATACTATATACTCTCATGTATTGTTTTTGTGCTAAGTTTGAACAAAATCGGTCCATGCATGTGGAGAAATGGTTGGGGACATGTTTAAGTAAGAAAATGGCCACCAGTCAGCCATCTTGGATCTGATCTCAAAAAAAGAAATGACGCACATATGTAAGCCATCATTCATTATCTGTGTGCCAAGTTTGAACAAAATGGGTAAATGCATGTCTGAAAATTGGTTGAGGACGTGTTCAATATCAGGTTGTTTTTACAACAAAAATGGCCACCACTCTATCAGGTGGCCATCTTTGGTCAGATCGCAGAATAAAGTGAGGTGCATGTGCATACCACCATATGCTGTGCTTGTGCCACGTTTTAACAAAATTGGACCTGCATGCCCGAGAAATGGTTGGGGAAATGTTTAACTAAATGGTTGCCAGTCGGACATTTTGGATCTGATCTCGGAAAAAATAGACGTGAATATGAAGCCATTATTACCTGTGCACCAAGTTTGAACAAGATCAGTAAATGCATGTCTGAGAAATGGTTGGGAACGTGTTCAACATCAGGTTTTTTTTACAACTAAAATGGCCACCAGTCGGCCATCTTCAATCGCATTGTGAAACAAAATGATGTGCGTATGTATACCATCATGTATTGACTTTGTACCAAGTATGAACAAAATTGGTCGATACATGTCCGAGATATGGTTACGGATGGACGCACCCCCCACGAACGAACAAACGAACAAACGGATTGACGGACAGACGGATGGGCCAGACCCAATCCATAAGCCCCCGTTTCGGACCAAGTCCAACGGCGGCTTATAATATATGATTAGAACCATTTGTTTCATGCCGTGTGGTGCATAGGGCTGCCGAGGCAGTTTCATTGGCTGAGGAGTTTCCTGGATGGGTCGCCACTCCGTCACAGGATACTCGAATGGCATATTACTCCAGTCAGTTGATACTCATTTTGCTGACCATGGAAGGATGACAAGCTGAGTCAACCCATCTGGTGTTATTTCAACGGCTTGACAGGGGCTCAAACTCAAGACCCTAATAATTTAAGGCAGCCACCTTAACCGTTAAGCCAACACCAGGCATCACATTTACATATTATATCCATAAAAATGGTAGGGCAGTAGTTTAGACAGGTAGTCTGGAGGCTTTTCGAAATAAGATTTAAAGTCTTGTGAAATAAATTTCCTGTGAGTGTAGGAAAACAAAAATGATAGTGTCCTTTACTTACACAAAAATTGGCAATCCTTTTCAAGGCTCAGCCCGAGCTCGACATTTATAACAACCCTTTCCTGTGACCAGAATTAAATACAGGAACACTATAAATAGAGATGGCTGCAGTAATATCTGCAAAGGACACCTCCAGTAGAGAAGAGGCACCAGCCAGCCTAGAGGGAGATATCTTACCTGAGCCCTGGCACACCGGCTGTCACGGTGCTGCTGCTTGTGATCGAAGCTGTCATGGTGTGACTGGTAGCACCACAGAGGCTAGTCTCTGACTTAACAACGTCAATCCATTATCCGGTGCCAGGACATGACAGCAAGCAGCAGCCTCGGAGAAAATAAGTTAAGTGTGAGACTTGTGATGGTCTGTGCAGTATATAAGTCCACTCTGAGTTTGGGAGGTCGGTGGATCAAGCCCCGATTGAGCATACCATAGATTATATATATATATATATATATATATATATATATATATATATATATATATATATATATATATATATATATATATATATATATATATATATATTTATGGTCAGGGTGGAAAACTCCAGTTTCCCTTGACATCATTAACCGAGGAGTTTAAGGTGGTGAGGGGTGCGGGAGTTCATGATGTTGCGGGATTCAAGTGATGCAGTGGTAAAGAATGCTCTCCCAGAGAAGATGGGAAGTCGGAAGTGGAATGCAAGAGCAGAGGTGGACGAGATGGAGGAGCGGTTGCAACAGGAGGAGGTCATGGGGATGGTACAGCATAGGAAGCATGGCTTGGGGTGGATGAAGCATGAGCGATGGGGAAAGGCATGTGTGAAAGAGAGGAGGAAGATGGTTGAGAGGGAGGTGAGAAGAAAGGAAGAGGAGGGGAGATATGTGAAAGCAGTCGGTCAGTCACAGCAAGGTGCTTGGACTAGGTGGGAAGGTGTGCGGGTGAGGATATTGAAGTGGCAACAGATTTGGAGGATGGAGCCAATATTGTTGAATTTCCTGTTGCGGGCAACGTATGATGTGCTTCCGTCACCAGTAAACTTGAGATTGTGGGGGTTGTTGCAGGAGGAGAGATGTTATTTGTGTGGAGGTTTGGGAACGGTGCAGCATGCACTGAGTGCATGCTCAGTAGCATTGGCAGCAGGACAATACAGGTGGCGACATGATCAGGTGCTGACGGTGGTGGTGCAGATGGTGCAACAAGAGGTGCTGAGGTCGAGAGAAAGAAGAGTGGAGAAGGAGACTGATGGGGGAGACGTGTGGTTTGTCAAGGAGGGCCAAGTAGTAAGAGGTGGAAAGAGGAAGAGGTGGAAAGCAAGAGGGCTGTCAGATGCTTGTGATTGGCAGGTGGTGGCAGACCTAAAGCCACAATTGGTATTCCCAGAGGAGATCTGTGTGACAAGGTTGCGGCCTGACATTATCATTTGGTCAGGTGCAACAAGACAGGTCATCTTAGGGGAATTGTCTGTACTGTGGGAAGAGAACATGGAGGAGGTGCACGAGAGGAAGAGAGGAAAGTACAGTGAGCTAAAGGCCGAGTGTTGGGAGAAGGGTTGGCGAGTTTCGTGTCCGGGATTCTGGATGCGGAGGTGTTGTTGTTGTCGTCTGCGTTCGCACTGGCTGGGGGTGGGGGTATGTACGCATCCAGGTGTTGGTGCTGCATGTGGATGTGTATGTGCCCGTGCTGGCCCACCTTAGCTGACTGTATCGAGGTTGAAGGGCCGAAACGGGATGATGGTGAGGACCCGGTCAGTGTGGCACACTTGTGACCAGGTGTGTTTTGAACTTTTATATATAGATATATATATATATATATATATATATATATATATATATATATGTATATATATATATATATATATATACAGTATATATATATACGTATATATATATATACATATATATACATATATATATATATATATATATTATATATACTAGCTTTCTAGCGTCGTTACTGAGGAACGGGCTTATTTTAGCTGAGGAAGACTGTACCTGAGTTGTTGTGTTGTCATGATTTACACCAATCATAATACAACCAATTATGCACAAATTTATTTGTAGTGTTTGTGATATTACATTTTTTAAAGTAAATTTGGTTGAAGATTTAGGTTGAAAAAAAATAAATTCAAAAAAGAACCCCTCAGCACATACATAGGAGTAGGTGCAGACTGGAAGTTTAGGACGATTATACCTCACCACCACGTCATTTAAAACACCTCCCCACCACATAATTTAAAACACCTCACCACCACGTCATTTAAAAACACCTCACCACCACATAATTCAAAATACCTCACCACCACGTGATTCAAAATCACCATCACGTTATTAAAAACACTTCACAACCACGGAAACAAAAGTTTCAGGGAGTAGTTCAGTGACAACAGACGCTGCCCAGTTATGTAGATATATAGATAAATGACTGTACCCGAGTTGCCGTTTTGTCATGGTTTACACCAATCATAATTCAAACAATCATAATGCACAAATGTATTTGTAATATACGTGATATTACGTTTTATAAACAATTGAAGTTGAAAACTTAAGTTGGGAAAAAAAAATTTCACAAAAACATTCCACAAAAAAAAAAAAAAATTGGAATTGTTTTCCAAAAAAATACCCTTAGAACACACCGACAGGAGAGATAGGTGCATGCCAGAAGTTTGGTACGATTTCACGAAAGTTTGAGGGAGTAGTTAAATGACAACACAAGACAGACACTGCACATATATATATACTAGCTTGGTGAGGCGAGCGCACGTTACTGAGGAACGGGCTTATTTTAGCTGAGGATAATGACTGTACCTGAGTTGCTGTGTTGGCATGATTTACACCAATCATAATACAAACAATTATTTTGCACAAATGTATTTGTTGTGTTTGTGATATTACATTTTAATAGGCAATTTAGGTTGTAGATTTAGGTTGAATGTTTTTTTTTCAAGAAAGAACCCCTCAGCACATACATAGGGGAGGGGTAGGTGCAGACTGGAAGTTTGGGACGATTACACCTCACCACCACGTAATTCAAAACACCTCACCAACACGTAATTTATAACACCTCATCACCAACTAATTCAAAACACCTCACAGCCACGAAATTCAAAACACCTCACCACCACGTAATTCAAAACACCTCATCACCAACTAATTTAAAACACCTCACCACCACATAATTAAAAGCACCTCACCACCATGTGATTTTAAAACACCTCACCACCATGTGATTTTAAAACACCTCACCACCATGTGATTTTAAAACACCTCACCACCACGTCATTTAAAAACACCTCACCACGACATAATTCAAAATACCTCACCACCACGTGATTCAAAACCACCACGACGTTATTAAAAACACTTCACAACCACGTGATTCAAAACCACCACGACGTTATTAAAAACACTTCACAACCATGCCATGGACACAAAAGTTTGAGGGAGTCGTTAAAGTGACAACACAGACACTGCCCAGATGTGTAGATTTATAGATAAATGACTGTACCCGAGTTGCCGTTTTGTCATGGTTTAAACCAATCATAATTCAAACAATCATAATGCACAAATGTATTTGTAATATGCGTGATATCACATTTTATAAACAATTGAAGTTGAAAAAAAATTTTTTCCCCCCAAAAATCCAAAAAAAAAAATTGGAATATTTTTCAAAAGAAAATACCCTTAGGACATACCGACGGGAGAGATATGTGCATACTAGAAGTTTGGTACGATTTCACAAAAGTGTGAGAAAGTAGTTCAGTGACAACACAAGACAAGACAAGACATGACAACACAACACAACACAACACAGGACATGACACAGACATGACAACACAACACAACACAGGACAGACGCTGCACAGATATATATATATATATAGATATATTGTTGCGGTTTGGAGAACCCCTCACTTTGTAAATAAATAATCACTTCTTGTAAATGCCCCATCATTTAAAAGGTCAAAGGTCGCACCCATAGTTAGTCCATATGCAACACGTAGGACACCATAGGACTGTCAGTTATTTCCTTAGTATGTGTTTCAGATAAGGCTGTGTTCCCAATAGTTGAATCTGCGTTGCATTAATTAAATAAGATAGGCCCCATTCCGTCCATTTTGCCAGCCTCTCTCTCTCCAAATTGTGTTTCGCGCCTCTGCTCGCCCAGCAGCGTTCGCTGCCTCGCTCCAAACGCCATTACGCACGCGGTTAAGCTTGGAGAAGAAGGGGGCGGAGCGCCAATAACTAGGCATGGCCCTGTCAACGAGCCGTCAAGGGCGGAGCCGGTGAGCCCTCGCTAACCAACCAGCGCAGAGGTGAGCTCGCTGGTGGGCGTGGCATGGATTGATCTATAAGCGCACTATATAAGCGCACGCGCCAAGCCCTATCAAGGACTGTGCGGGGAGAGCTCGAATATCAACGACTGCGCGGGGAGAGCTGGAATATCACGGACGTGTGTGTGTGTGTGTGTGTGTGTGTGTGTGTGTGTGTGTGTGTGTGTGTGTGTGTGTGTATGTGTGTGTGTGTGTGTGTGTGTGTGTGTGTGTGTGTGTGTGTGTGTGTGTGTGTGTGTGTGTGTGTGTGTGTGTGTGTGTGTGTGTACAGACTTGGCATTTAATATGGAATATTTTTTTTGTGGAGGTGAACTTACTTTTCAAGATGTCTTAGAACCAAAAGTTCATTGGAATTATGTTGAAATTATTCTACACACACACACACACACACACACACACACACACACACACACACACACACACACACACACACACACACACACACACACACACACACACACACACACACACACACACACACACACACACACACACACACACACACACACACACACACACACACCTCCATTTCTATTCCATAACCTCAACTTACACCGTTCGACGTGCCTCCATAAGCTTCCTCCAAATCCAAAATGAGCCTTTCAAGGCAACCTGGGCCACCTTGTCACACATCCCCTTTCTTTCTGTCCCACACACTCCAAGCCGAGCAAGAAATGCAGAAAAAGGAATTGCCAATATACCCTCGACACCCCACCTCAAATGGCTGCCACGAAACTCACCAACCCTTCTGCCGGCACTCTGCCTCCAGCTCACTGTACTTTCCTCACTTCCTCTCGTGCACCTCCTCCATGTTCTCTTCCCAAGGTACAGACAATTCCCCTAAGATGACCTGTCTTGTTGCACCTGACCAAATGACAATGTCAGGCCGCAACCTTGTCACACAGATCTCCTCAGGGAATACCAATTGTGGCTTTAGGTCTACCACCACCTGCCAATCACAAGCATCTGACAGCCCTCTTGCTTTCCACCTCCTCCTCTTTCCACCTCTTACCTCTTGGCCCTCCTTGACAAACCACACTACTTCCCCATCAGTCTCCTTCTCCACTCTTCTCTCTCTCGACCTCAGCACCTCTTGTTGCACCATCTGCACCACCACCGCCAGCACCTGATCATGTCGCCACCTGTATCGTCCTGCTGCCAATGCTACTGAACATGCACTCAGTGCATGCTGCACCGTTCCCACACCTCCACGCAAATATCATCTCACCTCCTGCAACAACCCCCATAATCTCAAGTTTACTGGTGACGGAAGCACATCATACGTTGCCCGCAACAGGAAATTCAACTATATTGGCTCCATCCTCCAAATCTCTTGCCGCTTCAACATCCTCACCCGCACACCTTCCCACCTAGTCCAAGCACCTTGCTGTGCCTGACCGACTGCTTTCACATATCTCCCCTCCTCTTCCTTTCTTCTCACCTCCCTCTCAACCATCTTCCTCCTCTCTTTCACACATGCCTTTCCCCATCGCGCATGCTTCATCCACCCCAAGCCATGCTTCCCATGCTGTACCATCCCCATGACCTCTTCCTGTTGCAACCGCTCCTCCATCTCGTCCACCTCAGCTCTTGAAATCCACTTCCGACTTCCCTTCTTCTCTGGGAGAGCATTCTTTACGACTGCGTCACTTGAATCCAGCAACATCATGAACTCCTGCATTCTCACCACCTTAAACTCCTCGGTTAATGATGTCAAGGGAAACTGGAGTTTTCCACCCTGACCATGAAAGGCAATGTTCGTCAAACAGTGTGGCACTCCCAACCACCTCCTCAAATACCCGCTCACCACAACCTCCATCCTCTCTACATGCCCAATCGCAATATCATACATCATCAATGGCCACAATACTCATGGCATCAACCCAAACTTCAAACACCATACGTTCAACTTACCTGGCAAACCACATCCATCAATCCTCTTCAAACCTCTCAAAAGCTTGTTTCTGACCTCCTCTACCCTTCCCACATCATTCAACTCCACTGTATACCATCTTCCCAAACTCTTCACAGGGGCCTCCACCAATGATGGAACCACCTCCCCTCCAAGCTCAAACCTGTGCATGTTATCCACCACTCTTCGTCTCACTACCACACTCCTCGACTTTCTTGCTTTAAATCCCATTCTTGCCCACCACATCAACCTTTCCAGTCGTCCCAGTACCTCTACTGCTGCATCAGCGGACTGTTGGACAACTGTCAGGTCATCCATGAAAGCAAACATTGCTGGCAACCTCTGACCAGGGGTTGCTGCTGACCATACATACATACATACATACATACATACATACATACATACATACATACACACATACACACATACACACATACACACATACACACACACACTGATCATTTTACCAGGTTGCGTTACTCTCCTTTTTTTGAATCTGGTGTTGTTGCTCTGCTTAAGAATTGCATCTCCTCTGGAATGGCAAAGATTAATTAATCGTCACACAACCCACATCCATCTTTTTGTTCGGAATCGAAAGCCCGATTAAATTAAGATGGGCCCGCATTACACATTGCTAAGGGAAACGAAGCAGACAGCAGTAGATGAGCCGATAGCCATGCGGGAGGGGACATGCAATTTGAATTGATGCTTGTGGATTGCTGAGTTCTACATTTCTTGTCACTTTTGCTTTTACATGCCTGAATCTCAGTGTTGAGTCATTCAAAAGTATCTACAACTTTCCATTACGGTTTGTGCCCACTCTTTCATTTTCAACCCCTGATCACACTCTCTACTTGCTCAGTCCAACCTTGTGCTGCTTTTATTTATATTCTATAAATGATGCGAGCTTCGGAAAAAAGACTTGTTGTGTACTTTTCCTTCCTCTTGTAGATATTGTTCACGTTCCCTTCTGAGTACAGAGCTCATGATGCTAGGAAACCACAATTAATTACATATCATGTACTGTGTTGGTTTATTCATTGTCTAATTAAGTATTTGCAATTCATGTGAAGCGAACATTTATGTTCCTTGATGTTAGTCTTGCAAAAAAAAAAAAAAAAAAAAAAAAAAAAATATATATATACAGTGGAACCTTGACTTACGAGTTTAATCCGTTCCGTGACCGAGCTCGTAACTCAAATTGCTCGTATCTCAAATCAAATTTCCCCATTGAAATGCATTGAAATGCTATTAATCCGTTCCAGCCCGCCAAAAACCACACCAATTTTTTTTTAAATATACAGTATATATAAAAATATCTCGCGCTTTATATTTCACCTGTATGCCAGCATGCAAGCTGGCAGGATGGCCTGGACTGGAGGTACGCACACTTGACTCTAAAGTCTAAACTGTCCAGCCTGGGTTTGAATCCCGACCCAGCTATAACCTGTCATGGGTGAATCACAGGCAGGGTGATTCATCAATGTGTGTACCGCTAAACTGGGCGCCCCGTTTGCGTCCCATTAGTTGTTGGATGTTAAGGATCTCACCGTGTTTTCCACAAAGAGAAGGCGAGCTATCGCCGGCACTCTGAACAAGTTGACGGCAGAGATACTGTACTTGCAATGACAAGATAACCACGTGTCGCACGATCTCTTGTCATGGTCCACAAGATTATCACAGAGAGGTGCAGCTTCCAGCGTTTCGAGATCTGATCCAGGCCTATCCAAGGAGACCGGTCCCAGCGTTCTAGGCCCGGTGGTTGTCTCAGACGGACCCGACAAAGGACGTGTTGGATTTTACCGCGAGCCGATTCGAGCACCGACGTGCCGGCGAACAAAACCAGTCATATCTTTTGAACGCGTGGCTCGATATTTACAAAATAAACTTTTTCTTGAAGGGCTGAACCGTGCGCTCAAAACGATACCGAGTTTGACCCTGAGAGAGCCGTTTTGCGTAAACTCAAAATAACCGAAATGCGAAAACTAAAATGCAGCGCTATACTACGACAGAGATACTGTACGTGCACGGCAAGATAACCACGTGTCGCACGATCTCTTGTCATGGTCCACAAGATTATCACAGAGGTGCAGCTTCCAGCGTTTCGAGATATGATCCAGACCTAACTTTTGAGACCAGTCCCAGCCTTCTAGGCCCCGTGGTTGGTTCAGACGGACCCGACAAAGGACGTGTTGGATTTTACCGCGAGCCGATTCGAGCACCGACGTGCCGGCGAACAAAACCAGTCATATCTTTTGAACGCGTGGCTCGATATTTACAAAATAAACTTTTTCTTGAAGGTCTGAACCGTGCGCTCAAAACGATACCGAGTTTGACCCTGAGAGAGCCGTTTTGCGCCGGAGATACTGTACGTGCACGGCAAGATAACCACGTGACCGGGTGGCGAAAGCTCGTAACTCGGATCTCGGCTCGCATCTCAAAGCAACAAACTGCCAGAGTGACGGCTCGTATCTCGAAAAACTCGTAAGTTGGGGCACTCGTAAGTCGAGGTTCCACTGTATAATAAACAGGAAGTAAATTCCTGCGTGGGGCTCAACCTACGTGTGAAAGTGTGAAAAAATTCTGACTCAACCCGGGACTATAACCCACAGACCTCATCGCTTACTCGGTGACAGCCCACTGCGCTATTGAGTGTTCGGGTTTTATTGAGTCAATTTATGCATCGACCGTCAATATATATATTTTAGTCAATATATACATACATATATATACATACATATATATATATATATACATATATATATATATATATATATATATATATGTATGTATATATATATGTATGTATATATATATGTATGTATGCATATGTATATATATGTATGTATATATATGTATGTATATATGTATGTATATATGTATGTATATATGTATGTATGTATATATGTATGTATATATATGTATGTATATATATGTATGTATATATATGTATGTATATATATGTATGTATATATGTATGTATATATGTACATATGTATGTATATATGTATGTATATATGTATGTATATATGTATGTATATATGTATGTATATATGTATGTATATATGTACGTATATATGTACGTATGTATATATGTATGTATATATATATGTATGTATATATGTATGTATGTATATATGTATGTATGTATATATGTATGTATATATGTATGTATATATGTATGTATATATGTATGTATATATGTATGTATATATGTATGTATGTATGTATATATGTATATATGTATGTATATATGTATGTATATATGTATATATGTATGTATATATGTACATATGTATGTATATATGTATATATATATGTATATATAAATGTATATATGTATATATGTATGTATATATGTATATATGTATGTATATATGTATGTATGTATATATGTATGTATGTATGTATATATGTATGTATGTATGTATGTATGTATATATGTATATATGTATATATGTATATATGTATGTATATATGTATATATATGTATATATAAATGTATGTATGTATATATGTATGTATATATGTATGTATGTATATATGTATGTATGTGTGTATATATGTATGTATTGTCATGTGTTACACCAATCATCATACAAACATTTCTTTTGCATAATTTTATTTGTAATATTGGTGATATTACATTTCTTATAAGCAATTTAAGTTGAACCCCCCCCCCCCCCCCCCCCCAAAAAAAAATGTTTTGAGATATAAAGCAAAGTCCTTCGGTCTTAGGACATAATACACAAGGGAGGGGTAGGGAAGGGACCGTATTTATTTTGGGACTGGAAGGTTTCTTTGAATCTGATTGCAGATTTTTTTTCCACATTTGGGGGGGGGGGGGGGGGGGTAGTTTTTCGTACAATTTCACAAACATTTGTTCAGTGATATGACAGACTGCACGGATATATATATATATATATATATATGCTTGTCTATTCTTGCACTGCTGAAAGTCTGGTCTTGCACTGATGCCATGGATTATTGAATATAAGGCAGTTAGTTATACATTGCCTTTGCTATTCTCAATATCTGAAAAAGAAATTCTTGTATCTTTTATTGTGGACTCAATTTTTTAATCTGTAATTACAGCTGAGCCTGGCCGAATATCCCAGTGGTAATGTACTTGGCTCTTATGATGTGTCTCGGCATTGATTGATTCTCAAACGAAGACAATCTGATTCCAAACTGTCGTCTTGGTGTTTCACAGGCATGGTGCTGCATTATGGAGTATGCTGTCTGATTCAGGATACATTAAGTTGGTTGTCAAACCTGCTTGCGTACATTTAGAGACATGAGAAATACCAATTTTATCATTGTTTTTAAAAAATTCATTCATTCATTCATTTGTTTGACTATGTAATTTTGTAATTATCCGACTTCGCCCTCCGACTTCCATTTCCCCTAGTTTGATTTTTTTCCCCATTGCCTAAATAACACTGAGTGAGCCACAGTAAGCCTGCACATTAGGGTGAAATTAGATTGTTTATCATGTCATTAATATGGGCAGATATAGTTCTGAGTTTGTGAAATGATTAATGTCGCAAATGCATATCTGATCGGGGTTTGCTTCAGTATAGTCTGATATTTGAAATCCAGAGAATGAAAAGAAAATAATTGGCCCATGCTGCCAGCAAAGGCCTACTTTTTCTTAAATACCAATTGCATATTTAACATGCACATGAATGCAGATGGAGCATCTGGCTTTAAAACCCTCCTTTAAAGCATTGTGGGTTCAACGATGCAGCACCTCTTGTTGTCAACAAGTCTGAGTGGCCATTTTGGTGAGATTTCATTCCACCGGATAGTAAATCCAGAGGCAAATACCTAGCTGTTAAAAGGTGAGCTGTGCTGGCAAACTAACACTGAAAAAGAATGCATGAGCAGAGACAACGAGTGGTAGTGCAATGGGAGTGGCAGATAGATCGGTGGTCGAATTGGCGGTCCGGAGAAGGCCGCCCCCATGAGCCTGAGATCAATGGGGAGGAAATAAATAAATAAAGCTGAAAGTGATGTGCAAATTAACTACACGATCCATCAAAATACTCTTGTTTGAAACATTTTTCTAAAAATCTCTTTGGAATGTTTCTTGCGGGAACCGATGCTCGGACCAATGTACGTAGGCCTATTCGGTTCGCGAAATGGCAGTGCTCAATCCCTGAGCTGCTGTCTCGTATTTTCCCGACCTGCTCCCAACCTCTTTGCCTTTTCTTCCCCCTCTTACTCAACTTTTCTGCCCTCTTTGTTTCCCCTCTTTCCTCAGCATCTCTCTTATTTTCAATTCCACTTACCTCCATTTAACATCAGCCCTGCCTTTGTAAATATTATACATGGAGATCCATTGTATCAAATAGAATTTCTCATTTTTTTTGGTGTGATCAAAATAAAATAGCTTTCCTTGTTTTAACACAATTTCCAATGGATTGCTGCCATTTGCTGAGAGTAAATAATGTTGGTTAATGATCATTTGTGATTCAAAAGATGGTTTGGAGCCATGTGATTTCATAAAGGTTCCTTTCTCTGGTTTTGATTGCCAATGTTTGATCACATGTACTTACTTGATGAGTCCTCGTGGCAGAAAGTACAATTCTGGAGAAATTTCTTCTTTGACTCTGTTCCCTCCCCAACAAGGGCTGACATGATAGCCGAGAGGCCTAGAGGTATGTGCCATCACCTTTGAGCTGTCTCGACTGGGTTTGAATCCCGACCCAGCTATAAACTGCCATCCTGGTGTTTCACAGGCAGGGTGATCAATCAATGTGTGTGACGTCACTCGGATGGACGTTAAACTGGGAGTCTCATCTGCCGGAATTATGTGGTGGATGTTAAAGATCTCACTGTGTCCTTCGCGAAGAGTAGGCGAGCTCTCGCCAGCACCATGAACAAATTCCAAATTATTTCTTCGACTTCTTGTCTGGTCTTCTTGGAACCTCTTGGAAATTCTTCTTCTTGGACTTATATTAGTCTGATCGTCTTGAAAGTTTCTTAGCACTGCTTGTTATCTATGTTGTTTGTGCAGTCGTTTCTGTAGTGTAAACAAATTGACCAAGTGAATGACCTTCTTTGGGTATGAAGGGCAACACACACACACACACACACACACACACACACACACACACACACACACACACACACACACACACACACACACACACACACACACACACACACACACACACACACACACATCCACACACACACACACACACACACACACACACACACACACACACACACACACACACACACACACACACACACATCCACACACACATCCACACCCACATCCACCCCCACACCCACATCCATACCCACATCCACATCCACATCCACATCCACACCCACATCCACACCCACATCCACATCCACATCCACACCCACATCCACACCCACATCCACATCCACACCCACATCCACATCCATACCCACACCCACACCCACATCCACCACACCCACATCCACATCCACATCCACACCCACACCCACATCCACATCCACATCCACACCCACATCCACATCCACACCCACACCCACATCCACATCCATACCCACACCCACACCCACATCCACCACACCCACATCCACATCCACATCCACACCCACACCCACATCCACACCCACATCCACATCCACACCCACATCCACACCCACATCCACACCCACATCCACATCCACATCCACATCCACATGCACATCCACACCCACACACACATCCACATCCACACCCACACCCACACACACATCCATACCCACATCCACACTCACACACACCCACATGCACATCCACACACACACCCACATCCACATCCACACCCACACACACATCCACACCCACATTCACACCCACACCCACACCCACATCCACATCCACATCCACGCCCACATCCACACCCACACCCACACACACACCCACATCCACACCCACATCCACACCCACATCCACATCCACATCCACATCCACACCCACACCCACACCCACACACACATCCACACCCACACACATCCACACCCACATCCACATCCACACCCACATCCACATCCACATCCACATCCACATCCACATCCACACCCACATCCACATACACATCCACATCCACACCCACATCCACACCCACATCCACACCCACACCCACATCCACATCCACACCCACATCCACATCCACACCCACATCCACATCCACATCCACATCCACACCCACACCCACATCCACATCCACACCCACACCCACATCCACATCCACACCCACACCCACATCCACATCCACACCCACATCCACACCCACACCCACATCCACATCCACATCCACATCCATACCCACATCCACACTCACACACACCCACATGCACATCCACACACACACCACCCCCACAAACACCTCTTCTCACCCTTATGTTTGGATAATATAATTTATTTACAGTCTCTTTCCCACAATTTTAAATCATCATTGCATGGTGCACCATGTCTTTAACGGCTAGCCCAATCAAACAACACCAGAGTGAAACTTTGTTCAATAACAAGAATTATCATTGGCTCATGTGCTGTTAACAACTTGTAATGCCTGTGATGTAACAATGCTCTTTTACTCCCTTTCTGGTGCATATGGTTTATCCTCACTGCCTTCTTCATACATTTCAGGTTTATCCTTATCAATTGGTAGAATGTTCTGCCAAATTTGCCACCAATCCTGAGCCGTGTGTAATTTGAACTCCTTACCTTAGATTCCCTTACTGTAATTAGGTCTCCATTACTGTGTGTCGATATGGCAAATAATGTTGGGCCAAATGGTCTTTATTTGTGCCTTAATGACCTTGTCATTGCTTTTAAATTAATTTATTGAACTGCTGAAATTCTTTATCACACTAAAATACACAATTTGGTATCTGTCTGTCTGATCGTGATACATTCGGTCGTTACTTATCCAATCTCAACTAAACCTCACAGGAGGACTAAGGGTCACATGATGAATAGGATGTTGCAACTTAATTTAGCCCCCTCCCCAAGGGGGTTTTCCGCCTTCGGCGAAATCTATGTTAAGGTGTATATCCATAACAAAATAGCTAATTGTGGCGTTTTTGCAAGGCCGCTTCTAATAACAAAAGTAATAACAACAATAACGATAATAGCATAATATAATAGCGTAAGGACTCGACTTTGTTATCCCTTTTATGCCGCACCCAGTGACCCGATGCCCACGGCACTAATGGATTTACGATCTACGAACCGCGCACTTTGTTTATCACGTACAGCCATACTCGAAAAATCTGAATTAGCCGACGTTGGGGCCCAAAAGCATCCGATTAACTGCCGATACGACGCCATCTTACGACGCCATCTTATTGGCGTCTGCTGGGTGAAGGCGAAGCAAGCCGTCCGCTGATTGGACAGTCGAAGGCGACAGCAAGCCGTCCACTGAGTGGACAATCCCAGAGTGGTGCTATGCCGATTCCTATTATAACTGCCGATACGACGCCATCTTACGACGCCATCTTATTGGCGTCTGCTGGGTGAAGGCGAAGCAAGCCGTCCGCTGATTGGACAGTCGAAGGCGACAGCAAGCCATCCACTGAGTGGGCAATCCCAGAGTGGTGCTATTCCGATTCCTATTACGAATCCATTCATTTTTCAAAAGTATATCGTAGCGTTGTCATTGAAGTAGATTGCAATAAATACGTTGTTCATATACGCACTCTTCATTCTCATCTTTCTTCCTAACTCTTACTCGGACAAGCAAATCCCCTATGCCATCCATAATGGTACACTCTATCCATACACCACATCCTCCCTTCCGTGGATGTTCCACGGGTTTCGGCTAGTAGCATAATATTAATGTTATTACACTCATAATAGCTAATAATATCCCCGCTCCCCAAGGGGGTTTTCCTCCTTGGACAAACACCATGTTAATGTGAATAAATAGTTTGTATTGGGGTAAGCCTACCAGAAGTAAAAAAAAAAAATTATTAACCACAAACACATATGATTACCTTTTTTAACAGTCGCTACTACTGTTAAAGACTGAACTGAAATAAATCTGGAGGAATCCTGATGTCCTTGAGGCATTATATGATAATCACATCCACCACAGACTAAAGGACCAGAGCCTAGATCTACTGTAATCTATATACTCCACAGAGGTAGTAAATAACATGACCCTCTCTGCCACTCCTGCAGGAGTGGGTGCACTTGCTTTATGAAACTAGAACGGCACTCAGTAGAGCGCATACCTCCACCTGGTTGGCCATATCAGTCAATGGCGAAGAATCACTTAAAAAATTATACTAGCTGGATCCGGATCCTGATCTTCACCAAAATTGAATGGATTCTTGTCACACACACACAACCTGTCCAACAAGTTTCGTCCAAATCTATCCATAACTTTTTGAGATATCCCGCTATGTATCGTTTTTGGCCTTATCTTCCAATGGTGAAGAATCATTAAAAGAATTAAATAATTCACATATCCGAATCCATATTCAGATCTTCACCAAAATTGAATCGAATCGTCCTCGTCAGGCACCCAACCGGTCCACTAAGTTTCGTCCAAATCCGTCCTCAACTTTTTGAGATATCCTGCTATGTATCGTTTTTGGCCCCATCTCCCAATTGTTACGTGGTCCTCCCGGTGACTACCTGGTCTCGGTGACCCCCGGACCGTGAGAGGAACTCCGCCAGAAAGATTTATTATGTATGCGCTTTCGTAACGCAATCAATATGAATTCCAACCAAGAAAAAAAACCCCACACCAAGGATCCGGAATAATCAATGATATATTCCCCGAGCAATCAACCATCAACAATCAGCAATCAATAGTGCAAAGATGTAAACTCATCTACATTCACTCTAAGATGGCCATCTTATACATTCCTCACGTGAGCCCCACTCCCGACTCCCTCCGTGGTCAATGTCTCTCACAATGTCTCCGTACTCCTGTAGTTCGATCTCCGCACGTGGGCGGTTGAACGGACCCTTCCTGACGTGCTTTCACCGGGCACGTCCCGTACCGGGAACAACGGCTGCAGCGCGCACCTCCTGGCCAAGCAAAGCGGATAATGTAAAGCAGGCCAAGCAACACGCGGCTTGCCCAGCGCGCGCGGCCCCAGGTGCGACCCGTACGCGGCCTGGTAGACGGCGAGGCGAACTGTGCCAGCTGCTTGGTTCCGTGCACGAACCCACAGTGACTTGACGTGTCAAAGGGTAGTTACACGTCCCGGTAACTCCTCTCGCCAGACGGGCTTTGAAACGCCGATTCTCTTACGTTGCTCAATCGATACCGCTCGCGTCCGAGCTTGGCGAGGAAGAAGAAGAATCGTCGCGTCTCCAGGACCTCGTGTCTTTTCTTCTTCCGTTTCCGGTCTCCTTTTTCTCAGAAGGGCTCCTGACCCTTTAATCACAACAACCTTTAATCGACTACACATTGATAAGCAAAGCCCGGAATAGTAATTCACATAAATATGTAACACAATGGTGAAGAATCACTTTAAAATTCTAGTAGCCGGCTCCGAATCCGGATCTTCACCAAAATCTAATCATTTCCTCCTTGTCACATACACTACATCTCTGCCAAATTTCATCCAAATCCGTCCACAACTCTGAGATATTTTGTTCACAGACAAACAGACAGACAGGGGTGAAAACATAACCTTCATCCACCTTTGGTGGCGGAGGTAATAAGGGTTTTCCCCACAATCTCCTCGGCGCCTCATTTGGCAGTAAATTTTGTTGTTCTCTAATATTTTTCCCTCCAGATGTTGGCCAAACCTCTCCTGAACACATGGCCGGAAAACTTTAGAATGCCTAAAGAGAAATCCAGAGAAATTTGGGAGTCTCTGGATTATCCCATTAAACAAAGCTAATACTTTTCGATTTTATCTTTGCTTCCAGAATCTTCTTCATATTGCAAGTCTGCATTCCTCTATGACCCGTGTTATTTGTAGCCTCCCTCATTTCCTTCAACAAACACCCTCTGAATGATGCAAAAATACAGTTGTCTGCCTCTGGCCGAATAGTTACCTCCACCACTGAAGGTCGTTGGAGATTGTTTTCACCCATGTTTGTCTGTTTGTATGTATTTTTTTTTTTTTTTTTTGGATACTGAATCGAGGCTCGTGAAAGAGCTAACATTTACTTCACAAACAAATCAACCAGACAAACAAAATACCCAAAAATAGGGAGCGGAAGCCAAGATGGGGAGAGAAGCGGAGCACACAAACACAATATTTGAGAGCAGGGAGATGTGTGGGAGGGAGAGGGCTTGGGGGGAGGAGGCGTGGGAAGGGGTAGGGGGGTGGGAGAAGTATAAAACACAAGGACACCAAGGACTTCCAGGACAGAAGTTGGTATTTCAAAAAAGTGGAATTGGGGTGAAATTAGCGGGGGTAGAAAAGATCAAGGTTTTGGATGGGGGAAGATAAGAGATGGTGGTGAACAGCTGTTTTAAAGACCTGGAGGGTGGAGTGGGATTGAAGAGAGTGAGGGAGTTTGTTCCAGAGGCGGGAGAAAAGAGGAGTGAAGGTGAGCAGAGAGTCTTGATTTTGGCAGTTTAACCATAGGAGGGTTGCAGGCAGATCTTGTGCGACCTGTAGGAATATTTGCGGGACAGAGCCCAGAGAGAGGTGGGGGGGGGGGGGGGGGCAAGGCCAGAGATGAGTCGGTAGAAGACGGAAAGACCACCAACCTGCCTGCGGTGAGTGAGTGAGAGGCCCTTGGAGTTAGCTTCATCGTGGGAGATTCCAATGATTCTGAATGCTTTGGGTTCAACAGCGTGAAGACGAGCTAGGTGTGAGGCAGGAGCACCAGCCCAGAGGGGAGAGCAGTATTCCATAACAGGATATCTCATATGTGACAAAATTATGGATGGATTTGGCTGAAACCTGGTGGACAGGATGGGTGTATGACAAGGACGAATTTTATTAGATTTTGATGAGGAGCTGGATCCGGATATTGGGATTTTCAAAGTAATTTTCGCCATTGAGGGATCGGACGAAAAATGATGTGTAGTATGGTATTTCAAAAAGTTGTGGGCAGTTTGTGACAACACTAGGTGGACGAGTAGGTTAGGTGACGAGAACAAGTCTATTCGATTTTGGTTCAGCTACAGACTCAGATTTGCTCCGTCAATGGATACAAAATGTAAACTGTTCAGCCTGGCGGAGGTGTGCTGTCTACCGAGTGCCATTGTAGTTACTCTCGCCAGAGGAGAGCGTATTACATTTGAGTTTGTTTGTTTGTCTGTCTGTTTGCACAGAATAAATATGGTTTTCTCTGCAACCGTTGGTCCGATTGACAGGAAATTTTCACGATAGTTGCAACTCCTGTATAATTTTAAAATTATAATTATGACGTCATAGGTCAGGTGGTATGGGCGCCATCTTGGAAAAAACGAAAAACTTTGCACCTCTATATCTCCGAAATTACTGAATAGGAAAAATTGAGACATGGCTCATTGTAAAGGGCTCTCCATGGGGAATAACATTTGTAAATGATATCATAGGTGCCTTCATTATGACGTAATCATTCGACAAGTACAAAACTTAATCCGATCAAGATGAAATTTCTTGAGCGTCATCGAGGGATACATTTGTGGAGAAAAAAACATAATTTTGACGTCATCGGTCACGTCGTTCGGCCGCCATATTTGTTTTAACACAAAAGCCTTAAAAACACTAAAAACACGTCCTGACGAGGGTCTGCAATCTCTGCTCTTTCTTGTTTGTCTTGTTTTTTTATTGAAAACAATATTTATTTTATCCAGTTATTGAGGCTCATGGAAAAGCACAAAGACAGGGGGCATTGAATCAAGAGACAGAATGGAGCAAAGGGAAAATGGTGGGACTTTAACAAGCAGACACACCATGGCATATTGAGAGGAATTGTGGGAGAAGGGTGAGAACAAGGTGTCAGCAGGTGCAATGAAGCTCAGTCGTGCAAATGGGAGAGACAAATTTTCTCATCTAATCGAGTTTATCTCTTGATATTTGTGGCATTAGGGCATTGCATTTGTATGCCACCATCATGGTGTTTATGTGGGTGTTGTTGACCTTCACATAATATGGTGCACATGTTGTAAATATCAGGCGTGTGGAATTTAGCCATGTCATTGGCCAAAAGGCCCGGCCTTTTCCAAAGATACCGTTAGACGTTTGGTGTCCACGAGCTGTCGCGACTATATAAGGTAGCTGGAGTAACATCCAGTACGAAAGATGATGTGCTTCACGATGCAGCCGCCCTGCTGGGACTTCACCAGAAGTGTGGTTTTTAGTTGCTCTCACCCCCACTGTGGATCAAAGGCAGCACCAGACAGTTCAGAGGCAAACACATCACCAACTGAGTATCATTCCCCTGAATAGAATATTTTTTGCGAAAATTCGATTTTTTTATTTTTTATTTTTTTGTATACAAGATCGAGGCTCGTGAAAGAGCGAACATTAATCACACAGAAAGACAAACAGACACACAAAACAAATAACATCGGGAGCGGTAGACAAGATGGGGAGAGAGGGGGAAGGACACAAACACAACATTTGAGAGCAGGGACCGAGAGACATGGAGACATCGAGAGAACTGTGGGAGGGAGAGGGCTTTGGGGGGGAGGCATGGGAAGGGGGGCGGGGGTGGGAGAGGTATAAAACATATGGACACTGCCAAGACTTCCAGGAAAGAAGTTGGAATTTCAAACAAGGTGGATCTGGGGTGAATTAGTGGGGGTAGAAAAGATCAAGGTTTTGGATGGGGGAAGATAAGAGATGGTGGTGAACAGCTGTTTTGAAGACCTGGAGGGAGGAGTGTGATTGAAGTGAGTGTGGGAGTTTGTTCCAGAGGCGGGAGAAAAGAGGAATGAAAGAGTGAAGGTGAGCAGAGAGCCGAGATTTCGGCAGTTTAACCATCAGAGGGTGGCTGGCAGATCTTGTGCGACCTGTAGGAATATTTGGGGGACAGAGCACAGAGAGAGCTGGGGGAGCAAGGCCGGAGAGGAGTCGGTAGAAAACAGAAAGACCACCTACCTGCCTGTGGTGAGTGAGTGAAAGGCCCTCAGAGATAGCTTCATCGCGGGAGATTCCAATGATTCTGAAAGCTTTGGATTCAACAGCATGAAGCCGAGCCAGGTGTGAGGCAGGAGCACCAGCCCATAGGGGAGAACAGTATTCCATTGAGCTGCGGATGAAAGCCTTGTATGTGGTGAGGAGCTCAGGTGTGCCTAGGAAGGACTTCGCACGACGGAGGATGCCCAGTCGGCGACTGGCTTTGGAGGCCAGCTTGGAAATGTGGTTTTCCCAAGAAAGATCATGGCAGATGGTGAGACCCAAAAGCTTGAGCGACAGAACTTCTTGGAGAGGATTGTTGGGAAAGTAGATGGGAGGGTTGTCCAGTCGATCTTTATGGAGAGACATAGTAAGAGTGTGAGATTTGTCAGGATTGAAAGACATGTTCCACATGTTTGACCAGTCTGTGATTTTGTCCAGGTCTTCAGAGAGTGAGGAGGCTGCAGACTGCCGATCTGAGGGAAGAGGAATGGAGCGGCAGAGAGTGGAGTCATCAGCAAAGAGATACAGAGGATTTTCCAGAGAGTCGGAGAGATCATTGATAAAGACCAGAAAAAGCACAGGGCCCAGCACACTGCCTTGGGGAACTCCAGCCTGAACGGGAAGGGGAGATGAGAGAAATCCATTCAGGGCCACATGTTGACTACGACCAGAGAGGAAGTCCGCAAGCCATGCATGGAGAATTGGAGATTTCCATGGATACCATAGGAGGAGAGTTTGGTGAGCAGAGCTGGGTGCCAGACCGTATCGAAGGCACGTGATATGTCAAGGGAGACAGCTCTGATTTCCTGTTTGGCATTGAGGACCTCCATCCATTGTTGAGACAGCAGAAGCAGCATGTCCAGAGTAGAGTGACCTGGTCTGAAACCAAATTGATGATCAGAGATCAAGCCATTGGAGACGAGGAAAGATTTCATATCCGAAGCAATGATGGATTCCATGACTTTGCTGATAATTGGGAGCAGGCTGATTGGTCTGTAGTTGCAAGGATCTGTTTTTGCACCTTTTTTGTGTAAAGCGGTAATGTTTGCTGATTTCCAGGATGCTGGCAGATGACCTTGAGCAAAAGATAGGGTGAAAAGAACAGAGAGAGGGTGAGATAGAGCAGCAGAGCAGGATTTTAGGACCCGTGGGCTGATGCCATCTGGTCCAGTTGCAGAATCAGAGTCGAGGTTTGACAAAAACTCCTCCACCTTGTCAGGAGAGAAGGTCACAGAGTCCAGGAGCAGTTTGGTTCGACTGGGAAAGGTGGGAACAGAGAGAGATGGGTTTGGGACTAAGGATTTTGAGGCAAACACAGAGTTGAGGCATTCGGCTTTGTCACGTGCGATGTCAACTGTGTGGCCATTTGAGGTAAGGGAGGGGATGGAGGGGGAACCAACACCAGAAACGGATTTGACCAGATGCCACCAGGATTTGGAGGAAGGAGACAGGTTTGAGAGTTCATTCTTGAGTGAGGAGAGATAGTGCTTCCTGGCACTCCTGAGGGTAGACACACACCTGTTCCGAGCTTGGTGGAAGGAACTGAGATTTCGTTCAGTTGGATTAGCCTTCCAAGAGGCAAAGGCAAGTTGTTTCAGGGCAACTGCCTCACCACAAGATTCAGTGTACCATGGACGGGAGGAAGGGTAAGACAACTGAAGGCGAGATGGGATAAATCTGTGCATGAGAGAGATCAGTTTGCTTTGGAAGAATTCCCAGGAAGAATTGATGTCAGAGGCAGTGGAGATGGGAGACCAATCCAGACGATTGATGGCTGCTTGAAGACCGTCCCAGTCGGCCTGAGTGAAATGCCAGACTCGTCGACGCTGAGGAGGCTCTCTGAGAATGGCCAGAGAGATGTCCACTTTGACAAGCACATGATCAGAAGAACCGATTGGAGCAGAAGAAGAGCAGCAGACATTAGCAGGGAAGTTAGTCATAACCAAGTCTAGAAGAGAAGATACTCCATTGGCTGAGATCCGGGTCGGGAAATTGACAGATTGTGTCAATCCCAGTGAGTCACAGAAGTCCTTTGCTGAGGTGCCATGACTGGTGAGAGAGGAACCCACACCCAACCAGGTGGCATGATGACAATTGAAGTCACCACATATGAGGAAGAGAGAGTTGGGATGAGTGGATAGAAGTTGGTCCATGTTGTCAGACAGTGAAATGTAGATGGAGTCATCACTGTTTGGGGGACGGTACAGAACACATATGAACAAAAGGTGGGAGCGGAGAGGAAGCCGTAGCCAGAGGTACTCCTGGGGGTGAGGGGGAGAGAGGGCAGTGCAAGGAGAGTGAGGAAGAGAGTTTTTGATAAAGATAGCCACCCCACCACCAGGCCGAGGCTCAGGTCTATCATACCGGAGGAGGGAGTAACCAGGAAGAGATATTAAGGAATCAGAGACATCTTGAAGGAGGAAAGTCTCTGTTAAGCAGATCAAGTCTGGATTGTCAGAAGCAACCTGTATGGAGAGATCAGTCAGGTTTGAGCGAAGGCCCCGGATGTTTGAGGTCCATACCGTTAATGAAGAGAGAGGGGGAGCATCGGGTACAGGACAGGGGAAGGGAGGAGTAGGGTAAGATGAAGGATGAGAGGGGGAGGTAGGGAGAGCAGTTGTTAGTGTGTCAGCAATTGCAGAAGAGTTCCAAGAAAGGGAAGGATGAGGAGGATGAAAGGTTTGAAGGTGAAGGGATGAGGCACAGAGAGGGGTTGTTTGAGGGGGGGCAGAGGAAAGAAGAAGGTTGGGGTGGGTGGAGGTATGAGATAGAAGGGAGACGAAGTGGGGAGGAGGCAGCTTTGAGGAAGAGGGGGGAGGAGGGAGAATTGGAGAGGAATGGTATGGGGGGAGATTTGAATGGGAGGGGTTGGGGGGAGTTTTGAAGGGGAGGAGTGAGGGGGGAGTTTAGGAGGGGAAGGGCAAGGGGGGAGTTCAGGAGTGGAAGGGCAAGGGGGGAGTTCAGGAGTGGAGGGGTAGGGGGGGAGTTTAAGAGTGGCGGGGCAAGGGGAGAGTTTAGGAGTGTCGGTGCAAGGGGAGGGATTTGGATGGGAGGGGCAAGAGGGGAGTTTAGAAAGTGGATGATTAATGAAAGACGAACATTGAAAACAAATTGGGTTTGTTGTGATTTTCAAGTTAGCAATCCGGTTCAGAATGATGGAGGAGGGATGGAATGAATGTGAATTTAGACCATGTAGTGAGGGAGACCTATAAGATATTGAATTTCTTTTTTTTGAGGTGGAATGAGTTGGAGAGGAAATTGAGAAAAGCCTTTTAAATAGGAAGAAAAACAGCGTGTTGTAAAATACCACTGAGTAAAACACTGAAGGGGAAAGGTTATACATATTTAAATAATATTTAAACAGAACCGTGAACAATCTTATGTGCACAAAAATACCAACGGGGGGAGAGCCGAGAGGGACCACCACGAGTCACGTGAAGGGCAAACGGTGGATGGCAAGGAGTTAATGGGGGCGGGGCGAACAGCACACCTGGACAGAAAATACAGGATGAGTCAACAGTACACGTGGAGAAAGGAAAATACATGTTTTTTTTTTTTGTTTGTTTGTTTGGTTTGATTTGACTCCTTTTACACCTGTTTAAGCCTCTCTACAAGCCTTTTAGGAATAAAGACAGACTTATAGAATGCAAGAGAGTTGTTTGCACGACCCCTCTCACCCCTTCCATCGTCCTCCTCCAAAAATACGGTTTGCGTCCCAAAACCCATCTCCAAGCGTCATCCCCACACATTTGGAGGTTCCATTCGGAACATTGAATACTAGTTACTGGAAGCAGGTTGTTGAGTGCCGGATACTAAAAGAGCTCGATGCAAGACGTCCCTTTATAGGTATCTAGCCCAAATGTTGTATGTTATGTGCCAGGGGCCACGTGTGACTGAATGCCAGGAAATAGATGGCAAATGATAAACTGTGTCTTGGGATCAAGGTTCATGAGCTGCTGCCAGGCTTTCAGAGCTTCCAGCAGACATGCACCAGAGCATACACTTGGACATCTCTCCATTTCCGTGATTAACACCGCTGTGTGCTGCCGCAGCAGCTATTGCTCTCTGCGCCTGTGTCTGCACTTGCAATCGTTGCCGCATCTCTGTGTTTCTCTTCCTTTCTCTCCGAATTCCCCGTCACCTCCTCCCACCCTCTCCTTCCTCCACGCAGTGATTATGAGAGAAAGTGGGGCCTTGACTAGACATATGCTGCCGTTTCCCGGCAACAATTAGACCGTTTGATAAACGGCGGGAGGTGAGAGAGATGGGAGAGTCGGGGTTGGAACCCGTCCCAACCTTCTGCAGCCCCTGAAATACAGCACGGCTAACGGGATGAGGCAGCGGGGATGGTGGAAAAAACATTTTCACACCCGATTCCATTTCGGTAGGAAGAGGTGTTTGGTGTGGTTTTGGTTTTCACATATTGTGTTCTCCTCTTTTTTTATATCGACCAAAATATGCCCAAAACTGTTTTTAAATCCAATCCAATCATTAATTCCCTTTCGAGGAGCTTCAACACAGGAGGAGACCGTTAGGCCATCAATATTACGCAATGGAGGCCAACTTGTATGGTCGTTTGTCCGTGCTTTCTCCGTTTAAAGTATTTGGGTATCGCTCGGTCGGATTCGAACCATGGCCTCCCAGACTCAGAGGAGACTCTCGAACCACGACACCACCAATGATGATGACAATCACAAAAAAAATAGCATAAAACTTTAAACGACGCTGGATTTTAAACTTCAAACTCGAGTTGTTACCTCCGCCACCGAAGGTGGATGGACGTTGTGTTTTCTCCCCTGTCTGTCTGTTTGTCTGTCTGTTTGTGAACAAGATATCTCAAAAAGTTGTGGACGGATTCGGACGAAATTTGGCCGAGAGGTAGTGTATGAGACGAGGATGAAATGATTAGATTTTGGTGAAGATCCGGATTCGGATTTTGGTGAAGATCCGGTGATTCTTCACCATTGGGAGATCGGGCCAGAAACGACGTGGCAGGATATCTCAAAAGGTTGTGGACGGATTCGGACGAAATTTGGCCGAGAGGTAGTGTATGAGACGAGGATGAAATGATTAGATTTTGGTGAAGATCCGGATTCGGATTTTGGTGAAGATCCGGTGATTCTTCACCATTGGGAGATCGGGCCAGAAACGACGTGGCAGGATATCTCAAAAGGTTGTGGACAGATTCGGACGAAATTTGGCCGAGAGGTAGTGTATGAGACGAGGATGAAATGATTAGATTTTGGTGAAGATCCGGATTCGGATTTTGGTGAAGATCCGATGATTCTTCACCATTGGAAGATCGGGCCAGAAACGACATGTGGCAGGATATCCCCAAAAGTTGTGGACGGATTCGGACGAAATTTGGCCGAGAGGTAGTGTATGAGACGAGGATGAAATGATTAGATTTTGGTGAAGATCCGGATTCGGATTTTGGTGAAGATCCGGTGATTCTTCACCATTGGGAGATCGGGCCAGAAACGACATGTGGCAGGATATCCCCAAAAGTTGTGGACGGATTCGGACGAAATTTGGCCGAGAGGTAGTGTATGAGACGAGGATGAAATGATTAGATTTTGGTGAAGATCCGGATTCGGATTTTGGTGAAGATCCGGTGATTCTTCACCATTGGGAGATCGGGCCAGAAACGACGTGGCAGGATATCTCAAAAGGTTGTGGACAGATTCGGACGAAATTTGGCCGAGAGGTAGTGTATGAGACGAGGATGAAATGATTAGATTTTGGTGAAGATCCGGATTCGGATTTTGGTGAAGATCCGATGATTCTTCACCATTGGAAGATCGGGCCAGAAACGACATGTGGCAGGATATCCCCAAAAGTTGTGGACGGATTCGGACGAAATTTGGCCGAGAGGTAGTGTATGAGACGAGGATGAAATGATTAGATTTTGGTGAAGATCCGGATTCGGATTTTGGTGAAGATCCGGTGATTCTTCACCATTGGGAGATCGGGCCAGAAACGACATGTGGCAGGATATCCCCAAAAGTTGTGGACGGATTCGGACGAAATTTGGCCGAGAGGTAGTGTATGAGACGAGGATGAAATGATTAGATTTTGGTGAAGATCCGGATTCGGATTTTGGTGAAGATCCGGTGATTCTTCACCATTGGGAGATCGGGCCAGAAACGACATGTGGCAGGATATCTCAAAAAGTTGTGGACAGATTCGGATGAAACTTGGTGGACCGGTTGGGTGTGTGACAAGGAAGAACCGATTCAATTTTGGTGAAGATCTGAATATGGATTCGGATACGAGAATTATTTAATTTTTTAAAGTGATTCTTCACCATTGAGAGATCGGGCAAAAAACGATATACCACATGATATTTAGAAAGTCATGGATGAGTTATGACTAAACTAGGTGGGTGCGTTGTTTAGGTGACAAGAACAAACCGATTCGATTTTGGTTCGGGTCTGAATCCAGATCCGACTTTATCAGAGGGATACAAAACATAAACTGTTCAGCCTGGCGGAGGTATGCTCTCTACCGAGTGCCGTTCTAGTTGTTTAATGTATACCTCATGGTTTGCTAAGTTTATCTCTAAACTATTTTGAAACGAGCTCGGCCAGGCAGTCGTACCCCTTAAAACCTACCCTTACATCGAGTCCTTCGACTTGTTTGCTCGCCACCACCTCATGTTGACTTTCGTGCCTATCTGAGTTCTCCACCACTCCCTAAAACATTCTTTGTGTGTCTGAAACCAATTTGTTTTCGACAATCTCACCATTCGTATGGAAGCTTTGAATCCTTAAGGTTTAGCTTTAGTACCTGTACTATAAATCTGCACATTCCTTTATTCAAAAAAGGAAGGTGAACATCTATGATTATTACTTCTTTAATGGCCCTAATTGTTCCCACCTTATTTTAGGGTCAGTCAGGGAAACCTTTTGGCCCAAGTCTTTCATGAACCAGCTGGCCAGGTAGGCCTGACATTCGATTTGAGTAGGAACTGGTGATTTGTTCACGTTTGTTGGAGATGAGTCGCCTACACTTCAAGATACCATGGGATCTTCAACGTCCACCACCTAATTCTATCAGACAAGACATATCGGGCCTTCTGAGGGATTTTTTTTTTTTTGTGTGTACAAGATCGAGGCTCGTGTAAGAGCTAACATCAATCACAAAAAAAACACATGGGCACACAAAACATACAATAAAGAGGGCGGGAGACAAGATGGGGAGAGGGAGGGAAGCACACAAGTACAACAGCAGAGAACAGGGACATCGGAAGATCTGTGGGAGCGAGAGGGCTTGGGGGGAGGAGGCATAGGAAAGGCGGGGGGGAGGGGGTGGGAGAGGTATAAAACACATGGACACTGCTAGAACTTCCAGGATTTGAATTAACGGGGGTAGAAGAGATCAAGGTTTTGGATGGAGGAAGATAAGAGATTGTAGTGAACAGCTGTTTTAAAGACCTGGAGGGTGGAGTGGGATTGAAGAGAGTGGGGGAGTTTGTTCCAGAGGCGGGAGAAAAGGGGAATGAAAGAGTGAAGGTGAGCAGAGTCTTGATTTTGGCAGTTTAACCATAAGAGGGTTGCAGGCAGATCTTGTGCGACCTGAAGGAATATTAGGGGGACAGAGCCCAGAGAGAGCTGGGGGAGCAAGGCCGGAGAGGAGTCGTTAGAAGACAGAAAGACCACCAACCTGCCTGCGGTGTGTGAGTGAAAGGCCCGCGGAGTTAGCTTCATCGCGGGAGATTCCAATGATTCTGAATGCACTCGGTGATGGGATGGTGCACTTAGTGATGCAACATGCAAAACACCAATAAGTTTATAGTCGGGTCAGGATTCAAACCCATACTAGACAGCTCGGAGAGAGATGCGTGACCTCTGTGCTATCTCGAAGGACCGAAGGAAACCATCCTGCCAGAACAATATATGAAAAGAAGAATATCTAATACTAAATCGTACATTTCATAAGAAGCCACGATTCTCATGCAGTATTAATATCATTTGGAATTTTTCCGAGATCCTAGATTCTGGTAAGCAAGATGCTCCTTCATATATCTCAAGACATCTTGCGTTACTGCCAGAGCTTGCACCCGTGAAAGGCCCAGTCGCACATGACTAGGTTAACAAGAGATTTCGGCAGATCGAAAAGCAACGGGTGGCTTGTTCATGGATATTCTTTTTATTTTATATTCTAGTGTCATCTCGTATCACTTATTTGACCCAGGACTTTTCATCTTCATGATGAAAATTCTGTCCGTTGGTGTTATCATTTTCTGACGGCACCATTTATGTTAATAGTCTTCTTTATATAAATTCAGAAGATTCCTCTAATATTTTGGCCTAAAGAAATATTTTCACTGAACTTTTGAACTTGCATTTCTTGATTACCCAACAATACAAGAGGAAGTTTTTTTTGTTTTTTTTTTGTTTTTTTTACATATAAATGTTGTTTTGCTGTTGTTTCTATCTCAAATTGAATTATTCATTCACTGTTTGCTTTAACAGTGTTTACATTGTATCTCCCTTCATTCCTTTTTGTTACCTCACACATGTGGAGTAAAACATAGTTACCCTGCGCTCGCGAAGCGAAAAATCAGGGTGAAGCATTCATGTGCGTGCCGTGTGCCGTGTGTCATGTGCCGTATCTGTATTTAAAAAAATCATTTTCTCGGCAACCGTTAATCCGATTGACACGAAATTTTACCATAGAAGCGCCTCCGCCTGTAGAATTTTTTTATTCATAATTATGACGTCATAGGTCATGTGGTATGGACGCCATCTTGGAAAAACGTTACACCTCTATCTCTCAAACAGCTCAATGGAAAAAATTGAAACATGGTTCATTGTCAAGTACTCACCATGGGGAATAAGATATGTTGATGGTGATGTCATCAGTGTCTTAATTATGACGTCACAATTCGACAAGTACAACGCTTGATCTGATCAGTATGAATAAAACAAAAATTCCTCCGCAACTGTTGGACATGAAATTTTCAGAATATGTGCGGCTCCTGTAGAATTTTTTAATGATAATTATAACGTCATAGGCCATGTGGTACAGGCACCATCTTGGAAAAACCTAAAAATGTTGCACCTTTATATCTCCAAAACCGCTGCATGGAAAAAATTGAAACATGGCTCATTGTAAAGAACTCCATATGGGGAATAGGTGTTGTTAACGACGACGTCATTGGTGCCATAATTATGACGTCATAATTCGACAGGGACAACGCTTAGTCTAATCAGTTTGAAATGTATTGAGCGTGATCTCTGCAACAATTATATTAGAGAATATAAATTGATGATGTCATCACTCACGTGGTCTGGCAGCCATATTGGATCAAAGAAAAAAAAATGTTCAAAAACAGAAGAGTTGGCTCACAACAAGTTGACTGCACAGAGTAAGTATTCTATGAATAGAATACCATGTAGTTTTGTAGAAGAAAGCAGTTACCTATTTTGGAGGATAAAACCAGAACTCACTTTGACCCCCGTTAGATCCCCTTAGACGCTGATTTTTTTTTTTAATGCAGTGAACAAACTTTGGTTCATCACGGGTGGTGAAGGTTGTGATCAAGTTTCATCGAAATCGTGTGTGTAGTTTCGGGGAAGAGGATCCTAGTGTTTACATACAGACTGACTCACTGACTGCCTGATGGACACTGTGCGATGCTATTACCTCCCCTGAACAATTTTTGTTCCAAGTGAGCTAAAAAAAATTGAGGGATATTGTAATCGGCTCTGTCTGTCCGTCATGCTATCTCCTCTGAAATGGTTGTGCAGAAATGCCCCAAACTTGGTAGTTATGATCACCACATGGCAGGAAGCAGTAACATTTTTGGTCCAGCCCACTGGGATGAGGTAAAAAGGTTAAATACAAAGCAAGAATGACCACAATGTGGTCACCACCTGTGACAAAGTCCGGTAATGCACTGATTGGGAAACGTGCATTTAAAGCACTCTTAAGAGATGAACAGCGCAATTGGGAAAAACATATTTAATGCTCTATTAAAAAAATTAACTCAACACCCCTCATCCATGTCACCTCCCCCATGGTTGTATCAGAACGAGCTGATTCGTCACATGGTCACGAATTGCTTAACCCAATTATGGGGCCATTCAAAAATTTGCACAACTTTATTTTTTGTTGACTAATTTGTGTTGCGTAATGCTTCATTATAGTGCGTTCTGACAGGCTTGATTATACCTTAATATTATTTGACATATGATTAGCTTTATCAGCGTCCCTCATCATCCATAACATTGAACTCAAACAAAGCCAATGGAAATATGATGCAACAAACCAGGGAAGTGTGTGATCAGCAGAGACCTCTTGGCTTAATGCGTATGTAAGCCCACTATGAAACCAAGATGGCGGTGCTGGTGGGTGGAGTTAAGCGACAGATGTGGGTGTGATGCAGCAGCTGTCTGACCAAAGGGTGCGCATTTCAAAAATCGACCCACAAACAAGAACCCCAACAACAACAACAGCAACATAAAGCTCTTGTAGACTTGTGACATGTCGCAGGTAAAAATGCAATTACCGGCACTTTAAAAAAACATTTTCAAATAAACTTTGTGCATGAAATCAACATCGGGGTACGCATAAAATATCTAACAATCTTTTGGATTTGACACCCGGTGTCAAATTTTTAATGATAATTATAACGTCATAGGCCATGTGGTACAGGCACCATCTTGGAAAAACCGAAAAATGTTGCACCTCTATATCTCCAAAACCGCTGCATGGAAAAAATTGAAACATGGCTCATTGTAAAGAACTCCATATGGGGAATAGGTGTTGTTAACGACGACGTCATTGGTGCCATAATTATGACGTCATAATTCGACAGGGACAACGCTTAGTCTAATCAGTTTGAAATGTATTGAGCGTGATCAATGCAACAATTATATTAGAGAATATAAATTGATGATGTCATCACTCACGTGGTCTGGCAGCCATATTGGATCAAAGAAAAAAAATGTTCAGAAACAGAAGATGCTCCAGGGGGTGGAGACATGGGGTCACAGGGGTCAAAATTGGAAAAATATGAACTCAAAATTTGATATTGGCTGGTGGAACTTTTTGCCATCTTTTAACTTTGCTTTAGGTGGTAAGCATGGGGATTTGCAATGCCGCGCCATCGACTTCGCTCTCGCTTGTTTGTTCATTAATATCTCCGAAGATCTGCTTGACTTCCTTTTGAAAACGTGGTCACAAAAGATTTCAAAATTCTTTTGATATAGAACATTAGAACTAATCTTGTTAATTTGAGGGATTTAATTTTGCAGCGGGAATGTGTTCCATTCAAGTCGTTTTTTTGGTTAATGAACATGTCGGAGTCCTGTTAATTTCATGTCTGTGCCTAATTTGTTTGCTTTGAGTGCTGATGGATAAGCGTTCGAGGGATTGCTTCAGCAGCCAGCTTAGGATCCTAGGATCCTGGGTTCGAATCCCTGTCGATCGCTGAATTAACGCCAGGGGGGTTGACTCAGCCTGTCATCCTTCCGAGGTCGGCTAATTTGAGTACCAGTTCACTGGTAATTCCCTGGTTGTCGTAAAAGGCGACAAAAAGGGTTTGCGGCAGGAAGGGCATCCGGCCGTAAAACATTGCTTCAAAAAGGGGACCGAAAAACAACAACAACCACGGTCCCCGAAAAAGGCCAACCCCCGCTTGCGGGGAAAAATGGCCTCCAAAGGTGTTTTTTTTCTTCTTTTTTTTTTACCAGCTCAATTGAGTGCTAGATTGTTCTGATTTATGTCACATGATATTTAACATCATACATCACCAAAACAGGTGGTTTGACATCACACCCCACCCCCCAAAGGGTGACGTGCCCCTGTTGGCACCTGCATTTGATCCTATCCCACCAGCAATGAAATTTGGAATCGGACAGCTCAGAGGCGATCCCGCTACCTCTCAGGTGGCTTGTCACAATTGTTTACTTTGTATAACAGGTAACAAATTTTGTTTGAGGTATTGGTCAACATCAATTTTTTGGTCTACTGTATAACATGCAGTGATCCAGTTATTACGATGGATTCCTCCATAAGTGCAGGCAACCGGATCAGGGTTGTGTTTGAATCTACAACCAAGATCGAGTGCCAGACATAGTGTTTTGTTTGAATACCTCGAAACATTGAAACTACTTCCTCACTTACATCAGCACATCGAAATGTTACACCTCTCATCGAAATGTTACACCTCTCATCGAAATGTTACACCTCTCATCGAAATGTTACACCTCTCATCGAAATGTTACATGGGCTTCCTCACTGTAAAATAGTAATTACGTCTTTGAGTGTGATTATCATATTCATATACATTCTGTATATAAAAATAATGATAAACTAGAAAGCATCTGAAAAGGCAAAGCCCAACCGCATCCGTTTGTATTCAGATGTCTTCTTCTTCTTCCGTATGCTCAAATTAACGAAAACAGTTAAAAAAAAATACAAAATGAAAATTGATGATTTTATGCAGCCTTCACCTTTGAGCTTTAGATCTAAAAAAAAAAATCAGCTTCAAGCTTTTGATTGGTGAACCAATTCTGTGACCCAATATGCAAATTCTTAAAATTTCAGGTCAATTGGACAAAAATTGACGATTTTATGCAACATTTGACCTTTTGATCTAAGAAAAAACAATTTACTCCTACCTTTTCATTAGTATGGAAATTCTTTAAATTTCAGGTCAATCAGGTGAGAAATGGCAATTTTACGCAACCTTGACCATTGACCTTTTAATCTAAAACAACAATCGGCTTCTAGCTTTTGATTGGTGAACTAATTCAGTGACCCAATGTGCAAATTCTTTAAATTTCAGGTCACTCGGATGAAAATTTACGGTTTTATGTGACGCTGACATTTGACCATTTCACCTTCTCACAAAATTATAAATTTGCCTTCTACGTATTATCATAATATATCTCTGGTGAAAATTTGATGACAATAGCTCAAATGGTAAAAAAGGTGTTGTGCAGGGTATGGGCTAACTAGATATCTGCGATCACAAAGCGATCGCCAAGCATAAGCCTTCCCCGGCTTACCCTTGGCGATAGCTTGTGATTTACCCTTGGCCCATGATCCAATGATGGCCATATGCTTTTCAGACCACCATATGACCTTTACCTTCAAGATTTAGGGATAGAGTGTAAATTGAGAAAATGTGTCTCCATTTACAATATATCCCAAAAAACTCAACATTCATGAAAATCAGAGGAAAATTATTCAAGTTATGATTAAAAAGGTGTTTTTTTTGTTAATTAGGTCACAATCCTAAAAAAGTAGTCCAATGACACATCAAATATCAGGTTCACAACTTCAGTGCAGGTACACTGTTATGATGCAAGAACATCTTGAAAGGCAAAGCGGTCTTTGAAATTGCACATTAGCAAAATTGAGTGATGACAAAAAATGCATTTTCTTTCAGACCGCCATTTGACCTTGATCTTTTAACCCAGAAGGATATGATCTAAATCAAGCGTAAATTATGCGGCTTGCCCTGGGCTATCTGGAGAGGGGAATTCCGTTCTGATCAGATAAGCCTCAGTCAAGTTTTGGTGGAAAATGTCAAAATGTCTATGATTGGGTTATGACCTTAAATTATGTCAAGGTCAAAAAATTATGTCAACCTCGCATACCTTTTATTCCCATTATTGATGCAAAATTTCATTCCAAAGGTCCATGCCAGCTCCGAGATTAAGCTCGGAAATTGGTACAGCTCGGAAATTGGGAATGCGTGAAGCAAGAAAGAGAAAAAAACCCCCAAATGGTGGTTTAGTTCTCCCAGGGGTCCAGGGCACGAAATGTCAAAACATTTGGGGCACTAATTGTATAAATAAACCCGACAACAGCTTTAAGCTCCCCTTCACCATATAGGTAGAGGCTAAATGAAAAATTTGGTATAAAAACCTCAAATAACTCGATCATATGCAGCAGTATAGGTTCCTGACAATTCCTGACCATGGAAAGGGTTAAATAATGTCGTAATGGAGAATTTTTTTTTTCCCACCACTTCAAATGATAGGATCGCCTGTGACACTTGGTGAGATAGTTCAGTGTGAGGGGGAATGGTGTGGGTTGCACATTGCAGTTGATTGGATGGGGTGATGCACTTCCATCAAACATGATTTGCCTCCAAGAACAGAAGCTGTTTCGTTTGTTCTTCAGGGTCATTTACAAATTACATACGCATGGAAGAGGGGGAAAGGTGGCTCAAACCATTACGTTAAAATTGAGTAAAGGAAAGGAAAAAAGAATATGGGAAGAAGGAATGGGATTGGGTATGTGATGGAAGTGTGGGTGGAGAGAGAGAATATCAGAAAGACAGGGGTAAGGGGGTGAGGAAGTAGTATTATTGGAGCATAATGTGAATATGTGGTGGGGAAAAGGGGGAGTCGAGGGAGTTAAAGGTTTCGCCATATTTACAGACACATCATAAATAAAAAAAACCGCCTTTTTCGAGGCAATTTTTCCCCGCAGAGTAGGGTTTGGCCTTTTTTGTGCACCTTGGTCCCCTTTTTGAAGCAATGTTTTATGGCTGGATGCCCTTCCTGCCGCCAACCCTGTTAGTCGCCTCTTGCGACACGCAGGGAATTACCAGTGAGCTGGTACTCAATTTGCCGACCTCAGAAGGATGACAGGGTGAGTCAACCCCTGGCGTTAATTCAGCGATCGACCGGGATTCAGACCCAGAATCCTAGGATCCCAAGCCAGCACCCTAACCACTAAGCCAACACCAGGCTTCAAAAAGGGCACCACGGTACCCCTAAAAGGCCAACTCCTGCTCTGTGGGGAAAATGGCCTCTAAAGGTGGTTCTGTGTGTACTGTGCCATTTTCTTCAATCTCCAGATTAATCAGATGAAAATTGATGATTTTTCTGATGACAATTGATGATTCTCAATTGAGTTGACCTTTTGACCTCAAAATATTTGGTTTCCCACTTCAACAAACAGACAGTAGTGAAAACATAATGTCCACCTTTGGTAGGGGAGGTAATGAGAAGACAGGATGTGTGAGATACAAGTTGGAGATGAACCTTTTTTTTTCTTTAAAAAAAAAAAAAAATTTCCATCTGGAATATGCACCCTCATTACCTGAATAGCGAACACCTTGAGCCTCATATATTGTTAAAACACAAATAAATGAACCTCAGTATAACCCCGCATTTATAACATGGCTAACAATGTTCAGGCTTTGCTGATCATGCGTTTCATTGTTTTTGTTTCTCACCAAGGCGTGACTTTGAGTGGAGCACGGTTGTGGTTATGGCCGTCAGGTGGAGATTAGATGAAGCAAAGCATGCTTGGAAAAAAAAAAAATCAATTTTGTAACTGTTTGTGTCTGTCATTCCTGCGATTCCCAAAGTGCCAAGAATAACTGGTTTTATTCACACTGTGGAGAAAAGTAGGTGTTAACAGCCTTGTCATTTGTTCATCAAAAGGTTGGGGTGAGGAAGAAGATGGGGAAAGTGTTTCCATGTATTCCCATGAAGTCTAAAATGGAAGGAGTAAATGGTTTATTTTTTACAGGTTATGTCCACCACAGTACTCGTATACCAGAACTGGAGGCACGTCTGCATTGGTTGGGACATGTACTGATCAGGAGGGAAGAGCGGAATGTGGTCAGGCAAGTTTTATGTTTTTTTTTTGTATGCAAAGTCAAAGCTCTTGTGGAAGTCTTTGCTACGGATGCAGATGGCAGGAGGAGCAGGGGAAGACTGACATCAAGGTTGTTGTTGGTGTTGTTGTTGTATAGCCTCGGACAGTTCTCTCGAACAAGCCCATGGCACGGAGAAGTACAGCTGATGAATCTCGCAAGAGCAACCTAGAGTTCCCCCACATCCAGGATGGTGTACCGCCGCCTTCACTAAGGCGGGGCGACTGCAGAGTTAGAGAGAGAGAAAGAGACAGACAGACAGACAGACAGACAGACAGACAGACAGAGACACAGACAGAGACACAGAGAGAAAGGGCCGGTCCATGAGGACCTATCGGCACTCTGACCATGACCATGCTGCCCTGATGAATCCAGGCAGCAGGGAAGAATGGGGAAGATTTGTCCTCCGACTTGCGTAGGAGGTACAACCACCGCGAAGGGGCATCCTTGATAGTTGTGACATCGAAATGGGAGGAGGTGGTGGAGAGGATGCTCAGGATAGAGGGGTGTGGAGAGGGAACACTCGTGTGGGGCCAACCTGACAAGAAGGTGTGATTCATTGTGGCCATTAAAGTTGTAGTAGCAGTAGTATAGGTGGTGGTGGGAGTCGTAGTAAGACTAAGACCCAAATATCAGAAATTCAACCAGGGTCCCGGCCCACAAGTGATGTATTAGTCCGCAAATGATGAATACTCCAGACATAGGGGTTAGTAGAACGATTCCACCTCCATACAAAGGTGTATTACAAAAATGGATATAATTTGTCAGGATGCCGAGCAGGCTTTTGGGAAGTCCTGCCGATGCCACACACTATACGAGCTGGCGAACCCCAACTAATGGTATAAGGCCTGAGGTGATGATGACGATGTTGATTGTATTACAATGAAGGACATAATTCAACAGAGTAACGCAGAATGCTTCGCTTCCCTACCTCCTCCATTTTTGTATTTCCAATTCAAATTCTAATCAGGGCACCATGTTGGTAGCAAATCCCAAGAGATTCCATCCAACTCATTGGATTTTCTCTGCTCTCTTGAGCCAAATTAACTCTTTTATCCAGTCTGTCTTTACCTCTGGGACCATCTATATATTATACACACAAAAATGGTAAAATTTGGACCCTGCCTTTAACCCCTTCCTTTCCATGCATGTTCCCTTTCCTCTGATGCCTGCGCTCCATTGAAACAGCATTGCATCTCAGTCATACTTGACAGGCAGATGTGTCCGCATTTGGAGAGTGACTCCATTATTCGCAGCAGATATGGCAAACAAAAAGACTTCAAGATGACGAAGACTCAGACGTCACCCAGGTGTAGCACAACGTGAATGATACATGAGTATCTCTTGCAGGGTGTGTAACCTTGATCTACTTGTGCCGGGACCTGAAAATGAAGCAACCTTCACACTAAGTCCATTTTCTCTGCTCGTTGCAAAATCTGGAGGAGTTCACCAATCAGCAACTGGAAGAGGTCACTTCAATTTGGTGAAATTGTTTAATTATTCAAAATGTTTTAGGGCATCTACCTGTGGCAATTAAAATGTAAAGAGAAAACGAAAGGGAACTCTCAAATTTTCAATCATTTCATTCATGTTGTCATTCTTTCATCGAAGGAGGTTTTCTTTCTTTTCTTTCTTTATTCCATCTGTCAATGTCGTGCGAATGCATATTTCAATTGCATTCGATTTTATAGAACTAGGTCTGCTGGTTGCATCACTATTGAGGTGTGGCTGTGCCGCCGAAACAGTTGATCACCACCACTCCAGCCCTATAAGATAATAGCACACAATGGCCTGCTCTTTTCGAAACGTATTGTCTTATGTTGAACATCCACAATCGAATGCCAGCAGACTGGTTGCTTTATTGATCGGTTTGAAAGAGGTGGCGGATAAGTACTGCACATAAACAATCTTTGTCCCTACAAAAACAGTGAGATGAGAGGGTGTGTGACTGTGTGTGTGTGACTGTGTGTGACTGTGTGTGACTGTGTGTGTGTGTGTGTGTGTGTGTGTGTGTGTGTGTGTGTGTGTGTGTGTGTGTGTGTGTGTACGTACAGACTTGGCATTTAATATGGAATATTTTTTTTGTGGGGGTGAACTTACTTTTCAAGATGTCTTAGAACCAAAAGTTCATTGGAATTATGTTGAAATTATTCTAGATTTTGTTAATGTGACCTTTAAAAGAAACAAAAACCACATTTGACATTTCGAAACAAATAAATTGATCCTTGAAAGTGATGTAAACTGATATCGAACTCAATTCATGGACAGTACTGTGTTAAACTTCTGTACGTTTTCCAGAAGTATCTCTTTATTTTGCACATTAGCCAAATTTTTTTTAACAAAAACAAAAGTTAAATTACGACTGGGATTACGGAAAGTAAAATTACAGTTCAGTACTTCGTGTAACCCCCACGTGCATTCAGGAGAGCACGTACACGTTGAGGCATGCTGTTCACGAGATTTGCCAGGGTTTGGACAGGAATCGCTTGCCATGCAGTGACAATAGCCTGCTGCAATTCACGCACAGAGGTCGGCTGCTGGTCCAAGTGGTCGATTTGACGCGTTAATTCTGCCCACGAGTGCTCCATCGGATTCATATCCGGGGACATGGCAGGCCACTCCATATGCTCTACACCACGGTCAGCAAGAAAGTGTTGGATCATGCGAGCACGATGAGGCCGTGCATTGTCATCTTGGAAGACAAAGTTTCCTCGAAAGGCTGCACGAGCAAATGGAAGCAATGTTTCTTCCAGAATGGCCCTGTACTTGAACTGGTTCAGGTTTCCATTCAGAACAACCAGGTCAATTTTTCCCCCTGCATGAAAAGCAGCCCAAACGGTCACCCCACCACCTCCAGCTTGGACTCTTGGCACTATACAATCTTTGTTGTAGGCTTCATGCACTTGTCTGCGCACTCGGACGCGGCCATCTTGACGATGGACCAGAAATCTAGACTCGTCACTGAAGATCACGTGATTCCAGTGTCCTCGCTGCCATTGACGGTGATCTCTGGCCCACTGCAATCAGCGCTGGCTGTGTTGTCTGGTCAGGCGTGGCTTTCTCAGGGGACGCCTGGCACGATAGCCTGCTTGAACCAGTCGTTGGTTGACTAGCCTTCTGGATACAGGCACATTTGTCAGTTGCTGCCACTCAGCCCTAAGCCGATTAGCTGACTTGGTACGGCCATTGCGGACTAACCGGTGCAGCTGGCGATCATCCCTCCTTGTGGTTCTGCGGGGACGTCCTGGCCTCGGTATTGGAGTAGGGACACCCCTCTGAGCATTTCGTTTCAGGATCTTTGACACCTGACCTTGAGTGATGCCATACTGCCGAGCAATAGCACGCTGTTTCATGCCGTAATTTCGTAAAGCCACCACTCCATGACAAACAGCATTGTTGAGTTGATGGACCATCTCCAGAGGAAGCGGCAATAACTTTTGGAGATGTGCAGCAGTTGTTTTCCACTAATACAGAATGCAATAACCCTTGTATACCTGACTGTGAAGCCAATCATCAAATGCACCTGTCCGTACATTTTGCCACGCCACCTGTGATATAATCCTGTTGTTGACTTCTTGCTGCGACAGACAATCAGTGACATGGTTCTTTTAACAAATAAATCACCAAAGTGTAAAAGAAACTCACCAGATTGATATACTGAGTTAAGAAACTAAACCCAAGTCAAGAAAAAAAAATATTCCATATTAAATGCCAAGTCTGTATATATATAAAGATATTGTTACGGACGCGGTTAAAGATGGTATGTTTGCCGAGCGGAGGCTCCGCGACCGAACAGTTATTCCCCTAACTAAAACCCGATTTACCCCAAACTTTGGCCGGATCGCGCCACCGCTATTCAATCGGGAAAACTCTAAAGCGACCGAATGCAAAGAGGAAGAAGACGTACAGAAGAGTAACTGGGTTTATTATTTACACATAGAAGCAAGAAGAAAGCAGTCACGTTTATTTACACTTACAGGGACATGAGACGCAAGTGACACAGTGAAATCTTTAGCTTATACAGACTTATTGTTACTACCCAGGACAGCACGAACAAAACAAACTCACGTACGCAAATGGATGGAAATTGCAGGCAGGAATGACAGGAGGTGGGTGGCTGGAGGAAGGCACGGAGCTGGCTGGAGTTTGATCCCACACGGGACGTCGGGCTGGACCTCGACGGCCGCCGATGCCACCGATCCTGTCGTGTGCGCGGGGTAGCGGGTTGGAGCTGCTTGGTGGAGCCAAGCCAACGCTGCTGGTGGGGGGTCTGGCGTGACGGGTTCTCTCTCCCTCTCTCACTAACTCCAGGACTCTTTCTCTCTTGCTTAGTCCAATTCTTCCTCACCACCGACAACTCAACGCAACCCCTCCACTCTACGCAAACACTGACCACCACTGACGACCAACCCAGCTCTGACCAAAAAAACCACACACTCCGCTCTTGTCGTAGCTCATTCCGTAAAAGCTCATCTGCCTTGGACCTTTTTGCGACTCTCTTAAAAGCTCCTCTCCTTTCTCAGCCCATCTCATGTCTCTCCCTCCTTGTCTCAACTGCTTGGACTCCCTCTCGTCTGCACTTGGGAACGCCCCGCCGGCGGGTTATATAGGCCCCGCCCCTCAACCTTTGCGAACCTCCCCCATCGCTCTTCCTCCGCCCTCTCAAGCCAAACCCCTTGTTCATGGTTGGTCGAGTGGGGCTGGCTCACTCCTCCCCTCTATGACGAGGTGGAGACACGCCTTTCTTCTCCGACCCTGCCTCGTGGTCAATGGCGGCAATTGGAGGGGAGGTAATTGCCAATCGACGAAAGGGGGAATGGAGGTTTTTGGGAATGGGAATGAAGGGAATCTATCTCTTTCACTGGTGCAATGGAGTATTTCATTTAATGGGAGACACAGCCTTACTGTAAAACACATAATAAGATATAACTATCGAACAGGGGTATTCTATGATTGGCTGACGTGTATGCTTTTGGACTAATTATGGGATGCCCTTTGACCTTTACACAACTCCGGAGGCAGGAGGCACAGAATAAACAATAATAATAATAAAGCACACAATAAAAAAATACAGTCCTCATATCCGCAACAATATATATATAAAAACACAAGTTCAAAACACACCTGGTCACAAGTGTGCCGCACTGACCAGGTCCTCAGTCGAGGTCCTCAGCATCATCCCGTTTCGGCCCTTCAACCTCGATACGGTCAGCCAAGGTGGGCCAGCAGGGGCACATACACATCCACATGCAGCAACTGCACCTAGATGCATACATACCCTCACCCCCAGCCAGTGCGAACAACAACAACAACAACACCTCTTTATGGCCGAAGCCTTTTTTATTACAAAAAAAGGTAAAAAAAACACTCTCAAAAGCCACTCAATAAAACCATCACTCAAAAACCCAGGAAATCAAACAATAAATAAGATATCAAAGAGAGAAAGCAGAGCAAAGATCAATAAATAAAAGAAAACAAAGTTCAAAGACAAAGATGCAAATCAAATCAAACTCAATAAACCATTAATCGTAAAAACCAAAGTCCATCATCCCTATCCCCAAACCCCCAAAAACCCTCTCCCACCCCAGGCAACAGACACCTGACTCTAAGTAACCAAAGGGGAGGGAGAAAGGAAAGAAGACCCTATCCCCCCTCCATCCCCACCAAAACAACCAAGGAAGGGACACCTTAAAACAATAAGGATCAAGGGGCCTTTTTTCCTTTGCATACCGAAATCAACAACCGGCTGCTCACCGCAGCCGGGAACATGCAGCCACAAACACGTTGAGGGCTCGACCCACCGCTGGAAATTATAATGATAGAAAATAAAAATCAAACCAAGGCAAAATCAAGATCAAACAAAAGGAAACCCAACTGCCCCCACCCTCCCCAGGCCGCGCCCGGGAGGGCCCACCCGGAAGATGCACCACAAGGAAGGCACCGGCTCCCTGAGCTGCCCCCGAGGCGTGAGTGTCCCAATGAGAATCACTGCCCGACAGGGCCCGCAGGCACACCTGCCAGAGCACCCCCAACCTTTCCAAGCCCGGGCGGCAAGCTCGGTCAGGGACTACGGCTGCACATGACTGTCGCCCGCACATTTGGAAGTAACCTCCCGCGGGACCCCCCCCCCCCTTCACCACGGAGAAGCCCGGCCGTATTCCCCGCTCCAGGGAGGGCTTTATGACACACCTGACACATCGTTACGGCCAGCACCCCGCCCCGTCGCCCGCAGGCTGTCGCCAAGCCTGTACCTTTAGAGGCAGGATAGGGCCATGCCCCATATCTGCCCAGGATCCAACCATTCCCTGGTATAGAAACCTCTGGTTCTCGCTCGCCACAAGACGGTCTTGATTATACAGACCGTTCTCCAGGCCTGCCTCCACTTGCGGCCAGGCACTGGTTGTGGTAGGAGCCCGCTGAACACAAAGACGTCCCGTCTGACCATCACCAGCCAAGGCACATAGCATTCGAGGAGGCCAGCCGCAAGCGACCAGACCCCCTCGGCGACAGGGCAGTCCCAAAGGACATGCCTGATGGTTTCGTCCCCTGTGCATCGCGGTCGGGGACACTGGACCGACACGTTCAGGTCCCTCTGGAACCGAAACACCTGGACCGGAAGACACTCATGGGCGGCTCGCCACGCGACGTCCTTCTGGTCGTTGGCAAGACAGCGAGCCAAAACGTTCTCCCAAACCTTTCTCGCCGTACGTTCTGCGAGAGGGCTTCCGCGAAGGATACGCACCTCCCGCAGCACCTCCCTTGGGCGCAAGTGATCCAGGACCTGCGACAACTGCCAACCGATGGGCCGACAGGTCAACAGGCCCTGCACCCGGGCGAACCCCTCAAACATCTGGAAATGCCCCGGACACGACCCAGAAAAAGGCCGAGACAGCGGGAGGGACCGCCCTTCCAACCGCGCGACGGACGGCCCCAGAAAAAAAGAACAAAAAATCCCGCGCCAGCTGGCGACCCGGGTCCTCTGACACAAATAACTCCATAAGAGTACACGCAAACGCAGACCTACATACAAACACTGGGCAGGGGACACCCTTCCCACCCAAGGACGGGCTCATCTTCACAACCCTCCGACTCCTGCGCTCTGCTCGGGTACCTCAGAAGAAAGTGAAAATTAATCTCTCCAGAGCCCGTCCCACCACAGGAGGAGGTGGGGAGATTCTAGCCAAATACAACAACTTGCCAATCAATACATTTTTGATCACTAAATTTCGCCCCTCCATGGTAAGGCGACGAGACCGCCAAGAAGCGACTTCCAATTCCATTTCCCCAATGACCGTTCGCCAGTTCTCAGCGGCCACGCCGCCTGGGTCAAGGCAGACCCCGAGGATCTTTAATCGATCTCTCCGCTCCGTGTACGGGCAAGGGGGGGCCGGAGCCTGTCCTGTGCCGACCAAAGTGCATGACCTCACTCTTCTGAGGATTGATTTTAGAAGAGGAGGCCAACCCAAAACGCTCGCAGAGACCCACCAGTCTGCACATGGCAACTGCATCGGTGACAAACACTGACACGTCGTCCATGTACAGACTCACATTTAGGTGCTCCCCATGGGTTCCGGGAATCCACAACCCAGGGAAGGATGGGTTCGCTCGCAGTGCACAAGCAAACGGTTCAATGCAAGGACAAAAAGGACTGGCGACATTGGGCAGCCCTGCCTGACCCCAGAAACGACTGGTAAGGCTCCCGAGAGGTGTCCGTTGACCAAAACACGGGCTTCAACGTCCCTATACATAAGGTCCACCCAATGCATCAAATTTGGCCCAAAGCCAAAACGGTCCAAAACGGCCATCATGTATTCATGTGACGCTCTGTCGAAAGCCTTCTCCTGGTTCAAACTGACTATGCTCAGTGGGAGGCCTCTCTCCTCCGCTAGCTGGATCGCCTCTCGAACCAGGCCCAGGCTGTCGGACACACTGCATCCCGGAACAGCACAAGTCTGATCCGGGTGCACGAGGTCCATCATGACACCGTGCACCCTCTTACACAGCACCTTTGTTAGTGTCTTGTAGTCGACATTCAACAAAGTGATCGGGCGCCAGTTGGACGATTCCTCCCGATCACCCTTCTTGTGCACGAGGTTTACCACGCCCCGGCGCATCAAATCTGGAAACCTCGCAGAGGTGGCTAGCTCCCTCACTACCTGCAGATACGCCAAGGATGTGCCAAAGGCGGCGATAAAACTCCACGGGCAGGCCGTCGTCACCCGAGGTTTTATTCGCGGCCAAATCCCTAACAGCGGATGTCAATTCCTCCAGGCTCACCGGCTCCTCCAACCGCTCCCGCTGTTCGGGGCTCAAATGATTCCTCAGATGGCCGAGAACGTCAGCCATCTGGATTTGGTCAACCGGTCGTTTTTCAAAAAGCCTGGAGTAATAGTCCTCCACTGCTTCAGTAATTTGGTCCGGATCCGAAACACAGCCTCCCCCCACATTAACCTGGGCCAAACTGCCCCTCTGCCTGGCACAGTGGCACATCCTTGGAAGAAAAATCTGGTACACTTTTCGTTCCCCTCCAATGCCTGCACCTTGCTCCGGAAGATGACGGCCCTCGCCCTGGCTTTGAGGAGGCTAAAAATCCTCCCCTTCACCCGGCGGATTTTCTCCGACACGTTCCTCCCTTCGCAAAGTTTCTTCTGCAGGCACTGGAGGTACGCCTGCATGTGCTTCAAACGCTCTCGTTTCCCCGCGGCCCTCATTCCCCCGGCCGTACGGAAAAACACTATGGTCCTACGTTTCACCTCCTCCCACCAGGCTGCCGAGGTAGGGAAGAGGCACCTGACAGTTTCCCACTCCCTATACTTCCGAACGTAGGAACGCACTAAACTGTCATCCTGCAAAAGGCGACAGTTAAGCTTCCAGAGTTCAGAGCGCCGGGGACGCACCCCATTTAATTCAATACCCAGAGACAAACGACAGTGGTCTGAAAATGCCACCGCGTGAAGTACCAGGTCCGGGTCGCCAAAATTTGGTGTCAAAAGGATGTAATCAATCCTAGCCCGACTGGTACCAGCCGCATCGGTCCAGGTGACCGCATTCCTTCCCGCACCTGTGTCCCCTCAACCTAAAATCCTGAACAAGCCTTTTAAGGGCCCGTGCCGATGGCTCCAGGGGCAACCTGTCCAAACTTATATTAAAATCTCCCCCGACCATCACGGGGCCAGAGTTGGAGAGGAGGGGCCCCAATTGGCGCAGGAGCTCCACTCTTTCTCCCACCGTCGCAGGGGCGTACACATTGACCAAGGTCAGTGGGGTCGATGACACCACCACCCTGAGCGCGGCCAATCGCCCCGGAATAATTTCTTCTAAACTAAGGACCTCGACATTCGGGCTCTTTATAAGGAACCCTAATCCTGCCGCCCTGTTAGTGTTGCTTCCGGACCAATACGACTCTCCGTACCGCCAATTTTCACGGTGGTATCCATACTCACCGTGCGGAATATGGCATTCCTGCAACAGGCAGACATCCCATTCAAAATTGCGCAGTTCTTCAAAAATAGCGATCCTCCGGACCGTGGTACGGACTCCCCGTACGTTTAAACACGTTAATTTAAAGCTCATAGGTGTTAGTGTATTAATCACCAACCCGAGTGCAAACCACGAAAGGGGAGTCATAGGACTTATGAAGTTCCACCCTCCTTGCCAAGACATGACGGGCTACCATTCTTCCTCCTCCTGCGATTCTTCCTGCAGCCGGGAGCCACGAGGGTGCCCGGGAGCCAGACTCCGTCTATGCAGACATTCTCCCCGGGTAGCAGGGCGAGGTCCTCCTCCTCAGGGGTCAAAAAAATTAACCCCCCTTGCCCGCCGTCCGGGGAAGAAAGGCACAAGTCCTCCGCGAGCAAACCCTCGCTGAGGCCCATGGCCACAGCTGCCCCCGGAGGAGGGGTAAGGTCAACGGGTGGAGAACGACTCACGGGGGAACGTGAGCGTTCAGGGGAAGACTGGATTTGGGCCCTCCCCCGGAGACCTGCTGTGGCCAACCCCAATTGCACCCCACCCCTACCACGAGCAGGCGATCCCCCAGGCCTGGATGGGTCGCTTGACGCACGGGGGGCTCTGCGCCCCACAGGGGTTTTTGTCTTTGACGTTCTTGCGGTCTTTCCCTGTGGGGCTTTGCCCAGAGGAACTTTTCCTTTGTCCTGGCCCCTCCTCCGACGCTTCTTTTCAATCCATTGTCCGGGGTCGCTGTGTTCATAGCCGGAGGAGGAGCCATCACTTCCAGCCTCCGGCAGCGGTGTTTCTGGTACCGAGGATGTTTCTTCTGACCCCGCCAATGGAGCCACCATTCCTTGTGCTTCCTCCTCTCCCACCGCAGTGGGCCCGACACCCGGCGAAGCCACATCCAGGTCCTGATCTGGACATGCAGAAACTGCCTCTCCCTCCTCCTTATTCTCCTCCCCCTCCAACTCCCTCCCTTTACTTTCTACAGGGCGGGGAGCTGACACACACACAAACACATTAGTCCCTCCCTCCCCGACCCCAGATGCAATACCCTCCCCGGTCCCAGAGGCAGCACCCTCCCCTGTCCCGAGGGTAACACCCTCCCCTGTCCCAAGGGTAACACCCTCCCCTGTCCCAACACCCTCCCTGGTCCCTGGGGGCACACCGTCCCCTTTCTTTGTCCCTGGGGGCACACCGTCCCCTGTCCCTGGGGCAACACCCCCACTCCCACCCGCAGCAGCACGCATCCTGCTAGCGTAACTCTGCGGGCAGGAGCGGAAAGTGTGCCCCGACGCACCACAGAGGTTGCACCGCACCAATTGGGTGCAGTGCTCCCTCAAATGTCCCAACTCGCCACACTGAGTGCAGATGTTCACTGTACACCCAGTAATCAAGTGACCAAGTTGACCACATCGGCGGCATAATTTCGGCTGCCCCGCGTAAAACACTTTATAATAATAATAATAATAATTCATTTATTTTGTATAGCGCTTTTCCAGAAGCCCAAAGGCAAAGACAGAGTGGAAAACATAATGCATAACAATACATGAAAACAACAATTGCAAAAAGACAAGAATCAATAGGGAAAACTTGTCCTCTATCCATACCCACCATAATCCCATTGGGGATGTGGGTGACCGTGCCATCCTCCCTCGTCCACAGCTTTACCCGGAACTGCTGAGTCCCGGTCCAAATGCCGTCGCCATTCCGGGAGAGCCGTACTTGGCCACGGATGTCCGCGTATCGACCGAGCCAAACTTTGACATCATAGTCACTTACGCCTTCATTGTACAGGCCGACGGTTACGACTCTCTCCTGGGTTTCTGAGAGAGCCTCGACCGCCCAGTCTGCCAGTTTCCCAGCAGACCGAGCGGTAGCCCACCGGCGCCAGAACTCGGCAAGTCCCTGCCCTGTCTGAAAGGACACGTCGAAACCACGGACGAGAGAGATCAGGCAGAAAAAGTCAGCAGCCTTGAACCCCAGCACACTAAACAAAACATCCCGACCGAATTGTTCACTCGCTGGCACCCTGCACTCATTAACCAACCGTAACCGGACACAATTATGGCGCCTGCTCGCCATACCGGGGTTCTAGGGAGGGCGGAGGACAACACTCGGGGTGGGAGGGGGGAGGGGGAAGGGAGGGAGTGATGGGAAACGAAGGGAAGCGCAAGGCTCCCCCCTGTCTGGTGGGCAACGCCCCCCAAACAGGAGGAAGGATGGGGGAAAGCAGGAAGGCAAAAGACGAACGAAAATGCAGGACAAACAATAAATAATAAGAGAAAACGAAAAGGACAAACCGGGGAAATAAATATGAACAGGACGAACACAGCAGAACACAGGAAACGAAAGCACCGGCAGGAAAGAACAAAACTGGTTCACTCCAGTCGGCACATCCAGAATCCACAGCACCAAACAAACATGGTGGAACACTCAAACACCCACCTTTATACCCTTCACCATTCACCAACAAAACACACCAGATCATTCATACACACACATACACACACAAACACCCACATACACACACAACACCAACCAACCAACCACCTACCCTTGCATCATACACCACTCAACACACAAAAACACACACTCATGCAAAAATTAATTCATGCAAAAACGCACACCCTCACCCACTCACTCATATACACAAAATAAGAAATAATAATGGTAACAAAAACAAAAACAAAAAAAAACCGAACCTACACCGTTCGGCGGGCCTCCATAAACTTCCTCCATATCCAAAATGAGCCTTTCAAGGCAACCTGGGCCACCTTGTCACACATCCTCCTTCTCTCTGTCCCACACACTCCCAGCCTAGCAAGAAATGCAGAAAAGGAATTGCCAATATACCCTCTACACCCCACCTCAAATGGCTGACACGAAACTCGCCAACCCTTCTCCCGGCACTCTGCCTCCAGCTCACTGTACTTTCCTCTCTTCCTCTCGTGCACCTCCTCCATGTTCTCTTACCAAGGTACCGACAACTCCCCTAAGATGACCTGTCTTGTTGCACTTGACCAAATGACAATGTCAGGCTGCAACCTTGTCACACAGATCTCCTCTGGGAATGCCAATTGTGGCTTTAGGTCTGCCACCACCTGCCAATCACAAGCATCTGACAGCCCTCTTGCTTTCCACCTCCTCCTCTTTCCACCTCTTACCACTTGGCCCTCTTTGGCAAACCACACCTCTCCCCCATCAGTCTCCTTCTCCACTCTTCTCTCTCTCTCGATCTCAGCACCTCTTGTTGCACCACCTGCACCACCACCATATTGAGGTGTGGCTGTGCCGCCGAAACAGTTGATCAACACCACTCCAGCCCTATGAGATAATAGCACACAATGGCCTGCTCTTTTCGAAACGTATTGTCTTATGTTGAACATCCACAATCAAATGCCAGCAGACTGGTTGCTTTATTGATCGGTTTGAAAAAGGTGGCGGATAAGTACTGCACATAACCAATCTTTGTCCCTACAAAAACAGAGATGAGAGAGTGTGTGTGTGTGTGTGTGTGTGTGTGTGTGTGTGTGTGTGTGTGTGTGTGTGTGTGTGTGTGTGTGTGTGTGTGTGTGTGTGTGTGTGTGTGTGTGTGTGTGTGTGTGTGTCATAAAGATATATATATATATATATATATATATATATATATATATATATATATATACATACATACATACATACATACATACATACATATATATATACAGTCACGTGAAAAAGTAAGTACACCCCATGTAAAGTTTTGACTTTTTCAACATATTTCAACGTACAGCTATTTGATCTTCATTTCAACAATATTGACAGGTAAAGGTGATATAATATAACAAATATCATGAAACATTTACATTTTGTAGTCCATTGTATAATTTAAATAAACATAAATGCAAATTTCACGTGTGGAAAAAGTAAGTACACCCCTACATTTATCACCACTTCAAATACAAAAAATTTGAATCAGGTGCACCAGCTCAGGTGCAAATGATTAGAACATCGTTAGAGAGAATCTTGGAGAAACCTGTCTAATTTAAACCTCAGACATTCAGTTTGGTTTGCTCTTTGTTGTTGAAGTGTGCGGCGTCACCATGCCTTGATCAAAATAGCTCTCTGAGGCCTTCAGAAAGAAGGTTATAGATGCCTACGAGTCTGGGAAGGGATTTAAAAAGATCTCCAAACAATTTGAAATCAATCATTCGACTGTCCGGAAGATCATCTACAAGTGGAGAAGATTCCAAACAACTGCCAACTTGTTCAGGCCAGGCCGTCCCAGCAGGTTCAGCCTGAGAGCAGACCGCAAGATGCTGAAAGAAGTCTCTACGAACCCCAGAATGTGATCATGGGACCTACACGTAGCTCTTGCCACTGTTGATGTCAAAGTGCACGAGTCTACTATTAGAAAGAGGCTGAACAAATTTGATCTACATGGGAGGTGTGCCAAGAGGAAACCTTTGCTGTCCAGAAAGATCATCAGGGCAAGACTAAAGTTTGCCAATGAACACCTCGGCAAAGACAAGCACTTCTGGAACAATGTGCTCTGGACAGATGAGTCAAAGGTAGAGCTATTTGGCCACAGTACCAGAAGACATGTTTGGCAAAAACCAAAGACAGCATTTGACCACAAGAACCTGATACCAACTGTGAAGCATGGTGGTGGAAATATTATGGTTTGGGGCAGCTTTGCTGCATCAGGGCCTGGGCAGCTCACCATCATAGAATCCACTATGAATTCTTCATTGTGCCAGAGGGTGCTTGAGGATAATGTGAGGCCATCTGTCGGAAAGTTGAAGCTCAACCGAAGGTGGACCTTGCAACATGACAATCACCCTAAACATACCAGTAAATCCACCAAGGAATGGCTGAAAAGAAAGAAATGGAGGGTTCTGGAATGGCCAAGTCAAAGCCCGGATCTAAATCCGATTGAGATGTTGTGGGGAGATTTGAAACGAGCTGTGCATGCAAGAAACCCCTCGAACATCGCACAGCTGAAAGAATTCTGCATGGAGGTGTGGGCAAAAATTTCTCCCAGTCGATGTCAGAGACTGGTAGACAGTTATAAGAAACGCCTACTTGAGGTTGTTTCTGCCAAAGGGGGCAATACCACCTATTGGAGCCAAGGGTGTACTTACTTTTTCCACATGCGAAATTTTCATTTATGTTTATTTAAATGATACAATGGACTACAATGTAAATGTTTCATGATATTTGTTATATTATATCACCTTTATCTATCAATATTGTTGAAATGAAATGAAAAAATGAAAATAAAATAGCTGTATGTTGAAAAGTCAAAACTTTACATGGGGTGTACTTACTTTTTCACGTGGCTGTATAGTGTGTGTATATATATATATATATATATATATATATATATATATATATATATATATATATATATATATATATATATATATATATATATATATATATATATATATATATATATATATATATATATATATACTGTATATATATATATATATATATATATATATATATATATATTGTTGCGGATCGCGTGCCCGTCGACGTACTGAGGGGGGATTAAGCCCTTCTCCCCCTCGAGCCTCGAGTCCACGAGGCCGCTACCCACTTTACACTTGTGGGGGCGGATTGCTGGGCAATTCCAGCCGCCAAACCCGCAGCGAGCGCGTGGAAGGGTTTCCGGTCAATAACCCGCGTACCTTTGATACACACGCCGCCACGAGGATGGGGGCTGGACCTCACACGAGTCACGCTGGTCTGATACGCCCGAGTGGTTTGAGTGTCACGTAACTCGTGCCGTTAATCACTATGAACCCGATCGAGCGGTTTTATTTCGTGCAATGCGAGGCCAATGGTGAAGAGACGTAAACGGCCAAGTTGGAAACAAACACAGGTTTATTAACAAATGTACAATGGTGAGAGAAAAGAGACACAGGAGAGAAACTTAACCGTTCTTACTTACGTTACCCAGACAAGGGCCCTCTGACGCACTCGGGGAAAGGGAGGAAGGAGAGGACGCGCTCAAAGCGCGGCCGCTTAGTGCAGTTCGCCCCGGACGGCTCGTTGGGCGTTCCCCCTTGGTGATGTTCACGGCAGGGACTTCGGCTTCCGTCGTGCACGTACGGGAATCCCTGCAGCGTGTCCCGAAGTCGGCGAGGCAAAAGCGCACGTGCAGGGAGTCCAGGCAAAGAGATCGCCGGAGTACAGGGCCACGAGAGAGATCGTCCTGCGAGAGCGTTTCCCAAGAGAGCGAGGGCAAAAGAGAGACTAGAGCCAGGGAGAACGGGGCAGTAGAGAGCTGGGGCAGCGAGACGGGCAGAGCGCTGAGAGCTTGCTCCGGGGGTCCGCGGCGGGTCTTATATCCCCCCGGAGCCCCACTAGAATGTTCCACGGGCCTCCACTGGCCGCCGGGGGTCACGTGTCGTGATAGCCCCCCCATCAGTTACTCCCGTTAGTCCTCATTGGCCGCCGTTGCTAGTCACTTCCCTTTAGCTCTCATTGGCCGCCGTTGCTGGCCACTCCCCTTTAGTTCCCATTGGCTGTTTGCTGCTTACCAGCCATGCCCTCCGGCTCCTCCCTCGGGCCTCCTCGACTTGTCCGAGGCCCAGCACATGGCGTTCCAGGCCCAATGAGGCCTACCCTTACTTACCTGCCTCAACGCATACTAACACTGGGAAGGAGACTATACTTCACATTTAATAAGAAATAACTGGCTAAAGCGAGGCTACATGTTGTGGTGCAACTAACTAAAAGGGGGGTTGCCTTTATTTCCAAAACCACAACAAAAAAAAAAAAAAATCTATATATATATATATATATATATATATATATATATATATATATATATATATATATATATACACAAAGAATTAAGTTAAGCACCCCTACACAAAGAATTAAGTTAAGCACCCCCTAATATATTGGCTAATATATTTAGGCGTATGCACCTAAAAACATTCAACCAACGGTACCCTTTGGTGGTGGCTCGATTATGGTCTGGGGATGCTTCTCCCATGACTGTAAATTGGACCTGATAACTGTGCGAGGTAACCTCAACGGAGAGCGATATGCCGAGGAAATCCTGAATACCACCGTCATCCCGCACTTCGATGACCACACCCTCGCCAGCAGACCCATCTTCATGGATGACAACGCCAGGCCTCACCGTGCGAGACGCGTCCGAGCCTTGCTGGAGCAAGGTGCTGTGACAACCATCCCCTGGCCTGCGTACAGTCCTGACCTGAACCCCCTCGAGCACGTTTGGGACATGTTGGGACGACAAATTGCGAAGATGGTCCCTCCAATAGCCAATCTGGATGAATTGGAACGTGCATTACATCGGGAATGGAACAACCTGCCACAGCAACGCATACGACGGCTTACAGGGTCTATGAGACGTAGGGTTGAGTCAGTGATCCGATCACGTGGGTCCTACACACGTTATTGACGCAAAGATCGCTAGAGGTCTTCTCAGAACAATGACTGTACGTTAGAAAACATAAACGTCATCCACACTGTCCGTGATGGACCTATAGCTCCATACTTAAATTGAGGTGAAAATATGCCTAAAATTCCCAAAAAATTTCACCTTAAATTATTCAGAATAAAATATTGAAAACGGCATGATTGTTATGTTTTTATGTGACCATAATATCACTTCTCCAGAAAATATAGCAATATCATGGGTATATTACACTGTTTTGACGACAACAAACTTGTAATGTGCGAGGTTGTAAAAAAACGGGGGGGTGCTTAACTTAATTCTTTGTGTATATATATATATATATATATATATATATATATATACACACACACACACACATACAGACTTGGCATTTAATATGGAATATTTTTTTCTTCTTGACTTGGATATACTTTCTTTCCTCAGTATATCAATCTGGTGAGTTTCTTTTACACTTTGGTGATTTATTTGTTAAAAGAACCATGTCACTGATTGTCTGTCGCAGCAAGAAGTCAACAACAGGATTATATCACAGGTGGCGTGGCAAAATGTACGGACAGGTACATTTGACGATTGACTTCACAATTGGGTATATAAGGGTTGTTGCGTTCTGTATTAGTGGAAAACAACTGCTGCATGTCTCCAAAAGTTATTGCCGCTTCCTCTGGAGATGGTCCGTCAACTCCACAATGCTGTTTGTCATGGAGTGGTGGCTTTACGAAATTACGGCATGAAACAGCGTGCTATTGCTCGGCAGTATGGCATCACTCAAGGTCAGGTGTCAAAGATCCTGAAACGAAATGCTCAGAGGGGTGTCCCTACTCCAATGCCGAGGCCAGGACGTCACCGCAGAACCACAAGGAGGGATGATCGCCAGCTGCACCGGTTAGTCCGCAATGGCCATACCAAGACAGCTAATCGGCTTCGGGCTGAGTAGTAGCAACTGACAAATGTGCCTGTATCCAGAAGGCTAGTCAACCAACGACTGGTTCAAGCAGGCTATCGTGCCAGGCGTCCCCTGAGAAAGCTACGCCTGACCAGACAACACCGCCAGCGCCGATTGCAGTGGGCCAGAGAGCACCGTCAATGGCAGCCAGGACACTGGAATCACGTGATCTTCAGTGACGAGTCTAGATTTCTTGTCTATCGTCAAGATGGCCGCGTCCGAGTGCGCAGACAAGTGCATGAAGCCTACAACAAAGATTGTATAGCGCCAAGAGTCCAAGCTGGAGGTGGTGGGGTGACCGTTTGGGCTGCTTTTCATGCAGGGGGCAAAACTGACCTGGTTGTTCTGAATGGCAACCTGAACCAGTTCAAGTACAGGGCCATTCTGGAAGAAACATTGCTTCCATTTGCTCGTGCAGCCTTTCGAGGAAACTTTGTCTTCCAAGATGACAATGCATGGCCTCATCGTGCTCGCATGATCCAACACTTTCTTGCTGACCGTGGTGCAGAGCATATGGAGTGGCCTGCCATGTCCCCGGATATGAATCCGATAGAGAACTTGTGGGCAGAATTAACGCGTCAAATCGACAACTTGGACCAGCAGCCGCCCTCTGTGCATGAAATGCAGCAGGCTATTGTCACTGCATGGCAAGTGTTTCCTGTCCAAACCTTGGAAAATGTCGTGAACAGCATGCCTCAACGTGTACATGCTCTCCTGAATGCTGGTGGGGGTTACACAAAGTACTGAACTGTAATTTTACTGTCCGTAATTCCCAGTCATAATTTAACTTTTGTTTTTGTTAAAAAATTTTTTGGCTAATGTGCAAAATAAAGAGATACTTCTGGAAAACATACAGAAGTTTAACACAGTACTGTACGCGAATTGAGTTTGATATCAGTTTACATCACTTTCAAGGATCAATTTATTTGTTTCGAAATGTCAAATGTGGTTTTTGTTTCTTTTAAAGGTCACATTAACAAAATCTAGAATAATTTCAATATAATTCCAATGAACTTTTGGTTCTAAGACATCTTGAAAATTAAGTTCACCCCCACAAAAAAAATAATCCATATTAAATGCCAAGTCTGTATATATATGTAAAGATATATATATATAAGAAGTACACTTTTTGCCTATAGACCATAAAGAAGTACACCTCTTGTCTGGAGACCATAATAAGTCCACCTATTGTTTGGAGACCATAAGAGAAGTACACCTTTTGTCCATTGACCATAAAGAACTACACCTTTTGATTGGTGAATATCCGGATTTGGATCCGGCTACTATAATTTTTTAAGTGATCCTTCACCATTGGGAAATATAGCCAAAAACTATACATAGCAGGATATCTCATAAAGTTGTGGACAGATTTGGACGAAACTTGCTGGACCGGTTGGGCGTCTGACAAGGACGATTCGATTCGATTTTGGTGAAGATCTGAATATGGATTCGGATATGAGAGTTATTAAATTTTTAAAGTGATTATTCACCATTGGGAGATCGGGCCAAAACGATACATAGCAGGATATATGAAAAAGGTCCAGATTGATTTGGACGAAACTTGTTGGACAGGTTGTGTGTGTGACAAGGAAGAATCGATTCAATTTTGGTGACGTTCCGGATCAGGATTAAAGCTAGTATAAATTTTTAAAGTGATTCTTCACCATTGAGTGATATTGCCAACCAGGCGGAGGTATGCTCTCCACTCAGTGCCGTTCTCGTTAAACTTGTTTCTATTTGTCTTTATTTCTCCCTTATATTTCCATCCTTACCAGGAAAGGTTTTGTTTCCAGCACCTTTCCTTTCGTGGAGAGATTTGGTTTTGTTATTATTTATTTATTTTCTCTCTGCAAGTTTTTATCAAATACGAGCAGAAGTACCCGGCATTGCCGGGAGTGGGGGGAGGGGGGTGGGGGAGTGGGAGGGGGGGGGCTGAGGGGGGAAGGGGGGGGAGGCAGGAGAGGAAGGGGGTTCATATATATGCTGGTGGGTGAATGTGGCGTTCATCACGTTTCTGAGTTAAGTGTGATGCCGATCAGGAAGAAGAAGAAGCCGTACTACCAACTTCGTACACTTCCGGAATTGATTTATTTGTGTTCAAATGTCTGGTGATTGTTTTGTATTTATTTATGCGAATGTGTCGTGTATAACTATCGTTAATTACTAAAGGCTTCGGCACTATCGAGCGATTTTTTTTTTTAATTCCAAAAAAACGAACTTTCTTTTTCAAAATGTTTTTTTTTTTTTCCTAAAAAAACTCCCAGGCACTCACTGATGAACCTCTGAAAGTTTGACGAAGATCCGTTCAGCCATCTCTGATAAAAATGGCGACACAGACAGACAGACAGACACACACAGACAGACATCTCTCTTATATAGTAGATATTGTTTTCTGATGACTGGTGTTTTCGAAGAGAAAGTCTGCCATTAGAGCAGAACAGTGCTATCCACGACTGGCATTTCATTGTGATCTTATTAAAACACATGTGACCAGCACACAATTTTCCCCTCCCCCACCCTCCGATTGGATGGTGGTCTATAATATGGAGATCCCTCTGCCCTTCTCCAGCTTTTCCAAGAGCCTTGTTCTGTTTGTTTGCTTTCTTGTTTTTAAAGTTGGTCATTTGCTGAAGGAGACTCCAGTAAACCTGTGCAAGTAATCCAAAGCATAGTTATGGGGAGCAATTTTGATGTATTTGGGTAAGCGGTGCGTGGTATCCTGTGGTCATTACTCCACGCACACAAATCTAAAAGTGGGGTTAAGCAATTGTTTCACTTCTGTCTGTCTGTACATCCACAAATGTCAGTTTATGATCGAGGAACAACTTCATTCCAATAGCATGTTATGTTTTGAACATGAATCGGAAAACAAATTTGTAGATTTATCAGTAATTTGTCTCTGAATTCGTCCCCATCACACACGCACAGAGAGCAGTACGATTAAGTTTTGTTCTGTCTGTCAATCAAACACAATTGAAAATCATTCTAAATAGGGAACATGCTGTTTTTAAGGACGTCATAAAAGACACAAACAACAGGTGCAAATAACTAATGTAACATGTAGATAGGGTGGTGTAATCGCCACGGTGTCAACAGTGGTAACCTTCCAGAGTTAACCTTTTTACACGACCTTTACAATCTTTATTTTATTTCAATTTCATTATATTATTGAACACTGTAGAACACAAATCGCCTTTTTACCACTTCCAAAAATCTCAAAACTCTTACCATTATGTGTGTATATATATATATATATATATATATATATATATATATATATGTGTGTGTGTGTGTGTGTGTGTGTGTGTGTGTGTGTGTGTGTGTGTGTGTGTGTGTGTGTGTGTGTGTGTGTGTGTGTGTGTGTGTGTGTGTGTGTGTGTGTGTGTGTGTGTGTGTGTATATATATATATATATATAACTGTGAGAAATAGTAGAAACTCAACAGTACGAGCAGGGCGTCTCATTTGCATTAAATAAATAATCGGGAGATAAAATTAGATGCGGACGTAGCTTCAGGATGGTCGATCTTTAATTCTCGACAAGCTTTCGACCAACAAAGGTCTTCTTCTTAGTCTACAGAAACAACAGGCATGTATATCAGACAAGTATGTACAGTTATATGTGTGTAAGATGTGTGATATGTGTGGAAGATGCATATAAAAATAAGAGCCACGCTAAAGCTTACTCACCGTCCCCAAGTTCAGCGGAAGTGAAGCACAGCTTACAGTTATCGTTCACGTTACAGTTTGTGCACATGCATATAAAAATATATATATACATACATAAACACACAAGCATGTATTAATATACCATTTATATTCATATAATATATTTATATATTTATTTATATATTTATATAAATGACATATAAAGGTAGAATGAGTGAATGAGTGAATGAATGGGTTCCGGTTAATGATTTGATTGGGTTGATGCTGGAACATGCTTTAATCATCAAAATTTATTCCATGAGGGATTTTTGTCCGAAGTTTATGTATCCAAAAGGACTCACGTTTCAGAATCGTGGTGTGTGATCGATTTGTAATTGATTCAATGGCAGAGATTTGAATGTCATTTATAGAGTGATCCGGTTGATTAAAGTGTATCGTGTAAGGTAGAGATTTGCCCTGACTGGTGTGGAAGTTGTTGATTTCTGACCGGGTGTTATTAAATCGTGTGTAGAGTGTATTCTCAGTTTTTCCAACATATTGTTTGGTGCACTTTTGGCAAGTGATTAGGTATATGAGCCATGTAGATTTGCAGTTCATATAGGAGGTGATGGGGAATTTTTGTCCAGTGCTAGAACGACAAAATTTGTTTCCTTCTAGTAAATGTTTGTGAATAATACATTTGTTTGCTGTGCATTTATAGAAGCCAGGGATCCTAGTTTCTTTGTTGTGGGGCTGTGGGTGCTTTGCTTTTACCAAAAGGTCCCTGAGTGTCCGACCACATCAAAATGATGTTAGTGGAGGTTGAGGAAATGTGGTGCCGAGTGTTTCTGATTGATGGAGGAGAGGAAGGGTCTTATTCATAATACTTGGCAATTGGGATGAGGTAGGAGAGTCGGTGGTTACCAGTGGGACACGGTTAGTTGCAGGTTTGGCCTGTCTGCATTCCGCAAAGCACTAGATACACGACAAGTCGCAATACCACCTACTCAAGACCTGATGCGCCTATTAGAACTGACACTCAAACTGAATAATTTCCAATTCAACGGACGACATTACATTCAAACTCAAGGTACCGCTATGGGTACCGGTACCCCTGTTGCACCATCGTACGCCAACATCTTCATGGGAATGATAGAGGCCAAGATCTATGCACAACCCCATCACGGCATCTTGGAAAAATCCCGGGTACGTTATATTGATGACATCCATCTGGTCAAAATCCCCCCCCGTAGTCTCACACAATTCCAAAATGAATTAAATTTGATTCATCCGACCATCAAGTTTACATTCGACAGCTCACAGTCTGAAGTTCACTTTCGAGACACATCATTCACACTTCAAAATAACAGACTCGAAACAGAACTATACACCAAACCAACAGACACTCACTCTTACCTCCTCCCTTCTTCATCTCATCCTAAACATACAATTGCAAGCATACCATACAGTCAAGCAATCAGAGTAAGACGCATTTGCTCAACAAAAATTGCAGAAGAAACTTCTCTCTACCAATTAGGAACACACTTCATTGCAAGAAACTATGACCCTCACTCTGTGAAAGAAGCAATAAACCGAGCAAAACGCATACCGAGAGCAGACCTTTTGATTTACAAACCCAAACCTGCAACTAACCGTGTCCCACTGGTAACCACCTACTCTCCTACCTCATCCCAATTGCCAAGTATTCTGAATAAGGCCCTTCCTCTCCTCCATCAATCAGAAACACTCAGCACCACATTTCCTCAACCTCCACTAACATCATTTTGACGTGGTCGGACACTCAAGGACCTTTTGGTAAAAGCAAAGCACCCACAGCCCCACAACAAAGAAACTAGGATCCCTGGCTTCTATAAATGCACAGCAAACAAATGTATTATTCACAAGCATTTACTAGAAGGAAACAAATTTTGTAGTTCTCGCACTGGACAAAAATTCCCCATCACCTCCTATATGAACTGCAAATCTACATGGGTCACATACCTAATCACTTGCCAAAAGTGCACCAAACAATATGTTGGAAAAACTGAGAATACACTCTACACACGATTTAATAACACCCGGTCAGAAATCAACAACTTCCACACCCGTCAGGGCAAATCTCTACCTTACACGATACACTTTAATCAACCGGATCACTCCATAAATGACATTCAAATCTCTGCCATTGAATCAATTACAAATCGATCACACACCACGATTCTGAAACGTGAGTCCTTTTGGATACATAAAATTCGGACAAAAATCCCTCATGGCATAAATTTTGATGATTAAAGCATGTTTCAACATCAACCCAATCAAATCATTAACCGGAACCCATTCATTCACTCATTCACTCATTCACTCATTCACTCATTCACTCACCTTTATATGTCATTTATATTAATATGTAAATAAATATATAAATATATTATATGAATATAAATGGTATATGAATATATGCTTGTGTGTTTATGTATGTATATATATCTATATATATTTGTGTATGCACGTGCACAAACTGTAACATGAACGATAACTGTAAGCTGCGCTTCACTTCGGCTGAACTTGGGGATGGTGAGTAAGCTTTAGCGTGGCTCTTCTTTTTATATGCATCTTCTACACATATCACACATCTTACACACATATCACTGTACATACTTGTCTGATATACATGCCTGTTGTTTCTGTAGACTAAGAAGAAGACCTTTGTTGGTCGAAAGCTTGTCGAGAATCAAAGATCGACCGTCGTGAAGCTACGTCCGCGTCTGATTTAATCTCCCGATTATTTATTCAATGCAAATGAGATGCCCTGCTCATACTGTGGAGTTTCTACTATTTCTCACAGTTATATATATATATATATGTGTGTGTGTGTGTGTGTATTTATATATGTGTGTGTGTGTATTTATATATATGTGTGTGTGTATTTATATATATGTGTGTGTGTGTGTGTGTGTATTTATATGTGTGTGTGTATTTATTTATATATATGTGTGTGTGTGTGTGTATTTATACATGTGTGTGTGTGTATTTATATATGTGTGTGTGTGTATTTATATATGTGTGTGTGTGTGTGTGTATTTATATATGTGTGTGTGTGTGTATTTATATATGTGTGTGTGTGTGTGTGTATTTATATATGTGTGTGTGTGTGTGTGTGTATTTATATATATGTGTGTGTGTGTGTGTGTATTTATATATATGTGTGTGTGTGTGTATTTATATATGTGTTTGTGTGTGTGTGTGTGTGTGTGTGTGTGTGTGTGTGTGTGTGTATTTATATATAGTTTTTGTTTGTTTGTTTGTCTGTGCTCGCTAATCTCCTGAACGGTGAAAGATAGGAGGAAACCTCGAAAACAAAAAATGTCGGGACGAGCCCCGGGAAGGTTATCGGCTAGGTGGGTAATTCAGTGAGAACACAACACAAGACAGACACTGCACAGATATATATATATATATATATATATATACTAGCAGAAGTACCCGGCATTGCCGGGCGGGGGAGGGGAGGGGAGGGGGAAGAGGAGGGGAGGGGAACGGGGGGGGGAGGGGAACGGGGGGGGGGGAGGGGAGGAGAGGGGCGGAGGGGAGGAGAGGGGGGGGGGAGAAGAGGGGGGGGGAAGTACCCGGCATTCCGTGTATAAACGTGAGGGAGAAGGGGGGGGGAGGGGGTGGGGGGAAGGGGAGGAGAGGGGGGGAGGGGGAGGGATGGGAGAGGAGAGGGTTGGGAGGGGGAGGGGGAGGGGGGAAGTGGAAGCGGGAAAAGGGAGGGGGTAGGGTGGAGGGGGAGGGGAGGACGGAGGGGGGAGGGAAGGGGAGGGCCAGTCAACAATGACGTTGCAGTTCTCATGGTCGGAGAGCAGCACAACAATCGCGACATCGTCCTGAATCTTCGCAACAGCACGAAGCGGATTTGGAGACTCACCGATCCTGTGACGCCCTCCAGTACCGGTGTTGCCGGGTGGGGGAAGGGATACCCGTACATTCCCAACCCGTACATTCGCCCTCTCGACTCGAGCTCACTCGGACAAAAGCCTCGCACAAATTACACCATGAAGGCCCAATGGCCATGTCTGTGCCACAAATCAAGTACGTGAGCGAGTCGGGCGCACTGAATTGAAAATAT
>NC_136272.1:92168194-92178194 GCF_964187855.1 Myxine glutinosa | reverse complement strand
GAAAGCAAACTTGTATCATCTGCTGCACTCTGTTGGACCGAGACAGGATTTGAACGCCTGTGCAATGTCATTAGTAGATTATCGGCCTCAGAAAAAGTCACCCGAAAGCTTGAGATTGTGGGTCAGAAATTCTGTGCATTGAAATCTCATCATTAAAAGCCACTTCTGGACATCACTATATCAATGAATCGATCAATCCCTTTAGTTTCAGGTCAATCCCTGATGAGGGTGATTACTAAAGACTCCCTCCCATTCTAATAAGATACCAGCAGGTGGCGGTGGACCTCCCACTGTATAGTTTGGAAATGGTAGACCTTTTTGTGCCAATACACCAGTGACAATTCCATTCTTGGGTCGCAATGTACCATGAGCACTGAGCAGTACCGACATTCATTGGCAAACTTGGTTGTGGATGTTATACCAGCATGATGGGACAAATGTGCCTGTGTTTTTAAGATCCCTTGTATTTCTTGAATAACTCCTCATGCTTCTCACTCTGTCTTTTCTGCTGGAAGCAGCCTGCAAGCTCTGCGGAAGGAGAAATCGCGAGACGCCGCACGCTCACGGCGCGGGAAGGAGAACTTTGAATTCTACGAGCTAGCCAAGTTGCTGCCTCTCCCCGGTGCCATCACCAGCCAGCTCGACAAGGCCTCAATCGTCCGGCTCAGCATCAGCTACCTGCGGATGCGAGATTTTGCCAACCTGGGCGAACCGCCGTGGCACCGGAACAATGAGGGTCCTCCACCCAACACATCTGTTAAAGGTGAGCCTATGAGAGGCGAGTTTGGGGAGGTAGGGACGACTCCGGGATTAAGGTCACCCATCGATATGCTTGCTATATGTGTTTTTTTGTTGTTGTTGAAACAGGCCAAACAGGTTGCAAATAACATGGATGTTTTCCTTGTGGCTTCACCAAAGGACTGCATCCGATCTACACAATGACTAGGTATTGGAAGTCAGATGATAAACCAATGTGGATTCAATATGATGCCTTACATGGAGGGAGCTACGCATCACGTGATAAATTGATGCTGAACTTTCTGATGATGATCAGCATTTATTCATGCCATGGTGCATGATTGCTTTATTTAAAAAAAAAAAAATTAAATTCAGGACATCACGAGTTCATGGGATAGCCAGCTTAACACCTCATTCGGATTAAATACACTGAGATGTATCAACATGATAATTGGTACAAATTAAACACTAATAGGATATACTTCCACCTCAACATTAGTAACAACAACGACATCAATGAACGTTATTGTCCAATCCTATAAAACACAGGAAAAAAATTGTAATTTTAAAATTAATTAATTGATTTCTTTAGAATTTTTTTTTTCAATATGAAGTACATTTTTTGATACAAAGTAAGATGTGTATATTTCTGGCGATAAACATTTACGGCATAAATGTTATAGCTAATGACCAATCCACTCCCTCCATGAAGCCTTATGTGGTGTACCAGTATGGCAATGTTTACCTGTGCATATAATCATATAATGATGAAGGCATCTTCTCCCACTTGGCTTTTATTTTTCTTTTCTTTTTTCAATTAAAGTTCGCCCTAAACAAGTCTGAGAGCCACTGATTTGTAACTTACAAAGAAAAAGAAGAAGAAAAACTGGAAAAACCTTCGCCTAGCCCTGAAACAAGGAAACCTCTTCACAGGACCACTGCGCAGGAGGGGGTAACTAGGCCAAGCAGAAAAATAAATTTTCCCACCCTGATTGGGTGTTTTGTTTTTGTTTGAAGACACCATATCTGTACTGGATGGCCCGAAGGGAGCTCATCTGCCCTTTGTCAGATGTTGTTTTTAGTCCTGGCAGGTGTCACAGTCACCCTCCCCACGAGCAAAGGCAGTGAGGGGTGTTGGTTTCGTCGCTGACAACCCAACCAGCGGTGGTGTACCAATATGCCGGTAGTGTACCAATATGCCGGTAGTGTGCCAATATGCCAGTAGTGTACCAATATGCCAGTAGTGTACCAATATGCCAGTAGTGTACCAATATGCCGGTAGTGTACCAATATGCCGGTAGTGTACCAATATACCGGTATTGTACCAATATGCCGGTAGTGTACCAATATGCCGGTAGTGTACCAATATGCCGGTAGTGTACCAATATGCCGGTAGTGTACCAATATGCCGGTAGTGTACCAATATGCCGGTAGTGTACCAATATGCCGGTAGTGTACCAATATACCGGTATTGTACCAATATGGCGGATAGGCGGTAGTGTACCAATATGGCAGTAGTGCGCTAATATGGCGGTAGTGTACCAATATGGCGGTTGTGTACCAATAATCTGGTAGTGTACCAATATGGTGGTAGTTTTACAATATGCCGGTAATGTACCAATATACCGGTCGTGTACCAATATGGCGGTGTTTGCCTACACATATACAGTAATACCCTGGTTTGCACGATGGGTAGGTTCCTGAGAGATTCGTGCAATAGCAAATTCACACAGAACAGGTCTCATAAAGCATTGTGTTAATAAGGATGCATGGACCGGATGCACTATATTTCCGGGATTGACATGGTACCTCCGGGGACATAAGAATAATATATGATGATGATGATGTCGAGTCTCCTCGGGGTTTGATGACGTGTTTGCCTGATGGTGGGCTAACAGATACTACACCTTACCCACAAATGACCAAGGGTTATGCAAGGCAGGGGCATCCATCTCCCTGAGGTATCAGAAGACACCAGCACACCCATGTGAATAGTATATATTAACTGTAATAACCTGAAATCATTAATTAAAACTATTAATCAAATAAATATGAGTAATTAGTAAAACAAAATAAAACATGTACATTTACCAATGAGCATAAAATGGTAAATAATCCCCTTCTCTCTCTGTACCCACCATACCCAGTCGTACCCAGCTGCTCCTGGACTCTGCGTCCTTCTCTCCTAACAAGGTGGATACGTTTCTGTCAATCCTCGACTCTGATTCTGCAACTGGACCAGATGGCATCAGCCCACTGGTCCTAAAATCCTGCTCTGCTGCTTTTTCACTCCTCTCTGTTCTCTTCACCCTCTATTTTGCTCAAGGTCATCTGCCATCAGCTTGGAAATCAGCCAACATCAGCCTGCTCCAAATTATCAGCAAAGTCATGGAATCCATCATTGCTTTGGATATCAAATCCTTCCTCTTCTCCAATGGCTTGATCTCTGATCATCAATTTGGATTCAGACCAGGTCACGCTACTCTGGACATGCTGCTTCTGCTGTCTCAACAATGGATGGAGGTCCTCAATGTCAAACAGGAAATTAGAGATTTCTCCCTTGACATATTACGTACCTTCGACACAGTCTGGCACCCCGCTCTGCTCACCAAACTCTCCTCCTATGGTATCCATGGAAATCTCCACACATGGCTTGTGCACTTCCTCTCTAGTCGTAGTCAATTTGTGGCCCTGAATGGGTGTCTCTCATCTCCCCTTCCTGTTCAGGCTGGAGTTCCCCAAGGCAGTGTTCTGGGCCCTGTGCTTCTTCTGGTCTTCATAAATTATCTCTCCGACTCTCTGGAAAATCCTCTCTATCTCTTTGCTGATGACTTCAGTCTCTGCAGTCCTGGACAAAATCACAGACTGGTCAAACAAGTGGAACATGTCTTTCAATCATGACAAATCTCATACTCTCACTATATTTCTCCGAAAAGACTGTCTGGACAACCCTCCCATCTACTTTCTGAACAATCCTCTCCAAGAAGTTCTGTCACTCAAGCTTTTGGGTCTCACAATCTGCCATGATCTTTCCTGGGAAAACCACATTTCCAAGCTGGCCTCCAAACCCAGTCTCCGACTGGGCATCCTCCGTCGTGTGAAGTCCTACCTTGGCACACTTGAGCTCCTCACCACATACAAGGCTTTAATTCGCAGATCAATGGAATACTGCTCTCCCCTCTGGTCTGGTGCTCCTTCCTCACACCTAGCTCGGCTTCACGCTGTTGAAACCAAAGCTTTCAGAATCATTGGAATCTCCCGCGATGAAGCTAACTCTGAGGGCCTTTCACTCTCTCACCGCAGGCAGGTTGGCCTAGCCCCCTCAGCCCAATGTGTGCTCTGTTTCCCAATTACTCCTGCAGGTCGCACAAGATCTGCCAGCAACCCTCTTCTGGTGAAACTGCCAAAATCAAGACTCTCTACTCACCTTCTCTCTTTCATTCCTCTTTTCTCCCACCTCCGGAACAAACTCCCTCACTCTCTTCAATCCCACTTCTCCCTTTAGGTCTTTAAAACAGCTGTTCACCACCATCTCTTATCCTCCCCCATCCAAAACCTTCGTCTTTTCTACCTCCGTTAATTCACCCCTGATCCACTTTTCTGAAATACCGACTTCTTTCCTGGAAGTCCTAGCTGTGTCCATGTGGTTTTTACCTCTCCCACCTCCATCCCCCTTTCTCACGCCTCCTCCCCCCAAGCCCTCCCCCTTCCACAGATCTCCCGATGTCCCTGCTCTCAAATGTTGTGCATGTGTGCTTCCCACTCTCTCCCCATCTTGTCTCCCGCTCCCTTTATTATGTCTTATGTGTCCGTTTTTCTTTTTTGTCATTAATGTTAGCTCTTACACGAGCCTTGATCTTGTATACACACACACACAAAAAAGAAGGCGTCTCAAAGCTATTGTTTCGCCCACCGGCTGCTTTCGCTCCATTAATGCATAGGTGTACACAAGAAGGTGCTTCAAGTTCAAGTCTCCTGCAGCATTGCCGCCAAGGAGTATCAGACGGTCTTTTGCTACCTTGAAGCCAGAGGCATGCCTCTCTTCTTTGGAAATGAACGTACAGGACAGCATCCTCTTCCAAAAAAGCCCCGCTTTGTCCAAATTAAAAACTGGCTGTGAAGGGTAAACTTCCACAAAGGTTTTGAATATTAGACGGAACTTCAGCTGCTGTGTCTGTCCATCCATGCTCGCAACTTCGCCAGTTATGTGAAGGTTATCCAAATTGCTGTGGCACTCAAATCTATCACCACCTTCAACGGGCTGTAAATGTTGGTAGATTCCTCGCCTTCCTGCTTCTTTACTTCATCATGTAAACCCAGCATCTCAGACATAATTACTTCCTAGTTTGAAGGCATGACACACTGATTCATATCCACCATCCATGAAGATAAAAGTCTCTGCAACTTCTCCATTCCACTGCTCTGATATCTTACTAATTTTGCAGCAACGTCAGGAGTCGTTGACTGACCCAAAGCTTGAATTTTTCCTTTGTTCTTTACAATTGTAATTCGAGACGACTCCCATAAACCAAATTCACACCCAAAAGCAGTGGCACCAACATCCGACTCCATCCACCTTGTAATATTTTCAATTTCAGCTCCAATCTGATGCTTTTTCTTGACACTTTCGGCATACCAAGGCTTTCAGCACAATTACCAATATGGCGGCGCATCGAGCATGAAGACATGTGTGTAGTGATTGGTTTTTTTTTTTTTTTTTTTTTTTTTGTATACAAGATCGAGGCTCGTGAAAGAGCGAACATTAATCACACAGAAAGACAAACCGACACATAAAACATATAACATCGGGAGCGGTAGACAAGATGGGGAGAGAGGGGGAAGGACACAAACACAACATTTGAGAGCAGGGACCGAGAGACATGGAGACATCGAGAGATCTGAGAGAGGGCGAGGGCTTTGGGGGGGGGGGAGGGCATGGGAAGGGGGCGGTGGGAGAGGTATAAAACATATGGACACTGCCAGGACTTCCAGGAAAGAAGTTGGAATTTCAAACAAGGTGGATCTGGGGTGAAGAGGAGACGTTGAGAGGAGAAACGTTGAGATCGGTTGAGATCGTTGAGATCGGAGAAACGTTGAGATCGGTTGAGAGGAGACGCGCTCAGAGATGCGCTCTGATAGGCTGCCAGTGATGTAAACACTAACGGTCATGTTTTCAGTCGAGGCGGTGTGTTTAAACTTTTGTACCTTTTGATTCTCTTGATGGGTGATTTTTTTTTAAAATTCTTTCAGTAATTAATACCTGGCTATTTAGTTCCTGCTGAAGTGAATCAGTGCAAAACAGAGTCACGCAAAGTAGGGTATCACCATATTGAGTCAACTCCCGTGAGGCATGGCTGCTGGTGTACTAATATAGTGGTGTTTGCCTGCTGAAAGAGTGACAAAGTTTGGCTTGAATTAACCTACACAAATCAAGATGGGAAAGGTAAGCAACAGTCCAATGCAAAAGAGAACGCTGCGAGAAAACGAGCTCGGCCACAGGAAGCACCCACTGCCTTGGAGGGGGCACAAAGCCGACATGATTCCGTATTATTTCATAGATATAGATCCTCTAGGTAAGATGAGACAGTTGTAAGCTACCATAGACCAATCTTCATTCAGGGGCCTTAAGCTGCCTCTCCCATCGGAACTCCTGTCTGGATTGTCAAAGGTAAATTTCCATTCTGTGGTATAAAATTAACCCTTTCCAACTAGATATCCATTCAGCTTAAGACTCAATAAGACAGATGGTTGGTTTTGGCTTTGCTTTCCAGAAACCATATGGCATTCTGACAAAAGACAAGAAATAAAAATCGTTATTGTTTCGTTGTAAAAGGGAAAATTGGTTCAAAGAAAGTGAAATGTAAGTCATAATAGGTCAAATTGCATGCCAATCATGAGGCCTGGTTACATTTCAGCCGTGTCCGAAGATGCGTGTAATTGGAGAGAAGGAAAATGGACACGCTCACGGACTGGCCACGTGACTGTGTGCTGCAGGCGTGCTGAGGGACACTGAAGCTTGGTGTTTGTGTAGGAGAATGGATGTGTGTTTCTTGGTTTGTTCATGCTGTCACAGACTCGTGATCGATCTGAGCTGTTGCCTTATTTATGTGACATAAACATTATCAATAACTTTAGGTTTCATTCACACAGGGAATGAAAAATCTTATTTGAAAACTTTTTCCAAAATTTTTTGGCACAGACATGCATTCACCTGCTACGTATATTGGGGTTAGAGGATGGGGTGGGTGTGAGGGCCTGTAAGGTGGGGTGGGCGAGAAGGACTCTAGGGTGGGTTGGGGGTTTGGGTTCATTTACAGAAAGTAAAATTGAGAATAGTAATGGAATGGGTGAGGATAGGGGAGAAGAGTGAAGAGGTAATGGGGGAGGGGGAGTCTACTATATTGGGGTTATAGGTCATAGGGGTAATACTGAAGCTTGGTATCCAGACAAAGTAAGAATACTTTGTGACAAAGGTGCTCTTAATTTTGTTCATTCCGCTTGTTGCTCCATATGAATGTTCATCCTCAATTTCCAGGTCCGGTTTTCTTTTCGAGTCCAAACTGTTCACAATTTTCACTTCACCTCTCAATATTAAGCTCCTTTGTTTCATGTTTGCATCATTCTTACAACATGAAAGCTTGTACAAAATGAAAGTAAAGTGCGACCATCTTGTCATCGTGCTGCTCAAACTTTGTATTATACTGTACTCTGAAAATGAATGTGTCTACATATTACATATATTGTTAAAAATAGAAACATAAGACAGCGCCGCACTTAACTTTGGATAAACACAGCCTGTGACCTTATGAGTGGAGATATAATTTCCCAAGGCTCTCTCGGTATCGGCGACACCATCTTATGAGGTCTATTTATCTCGATGCTGTCATGGGACAAGTGAGAAATACCCCCTCCTTCCCCCTCCATGGCCCCCAACCCACCCCTTTCCATAGGATGGCAACCAATGGGATTTAGTCTTGTTCTATCCTCCAAATGTCTACATCTTGGGTTATTTCAACATCTCGGTGATCTTATCCTTCCACTCCATGCTAAGGATCTGGAAGGAGTTCAATCATCCTGCCTGTGTTATATTTTGTGTGCAGAGTTACCGGGTGTCGAACATATTGTCGTGTTCAGGGCAATTAACACCGCCACTGAACGGATGGACCGAACTGGCTTTATTTCCCTCAGACTCTGTTCAATCTACGGCGGTCTTTACGCTCGTGCGGAACCGAGGAGAAACACGTGAACCCTAAAGCTTCTATAAAAGCAATGGGATTATTTCCCGTAACACAAGCAAATAAATGGAGAAGATTAATTCAATAAATAACTATATACAATGAGATACAGAAATAAATACAAAGGACTCCAAGGCACCTCACTCCAGACACAATCACAGACTGGTAAAGGGACAAAACCGGGTGGCTTATCTCCGGTGGTGGTTGTAATGGAGAAGGATGGGGCAGTCTTGAATAGGGAAGGTGATGAGCAGGCGATGAGGGATGAGGAGGTGATGGGTAGGGTGTTGAGGAGACGGCAGGATGACAAACAGGCAACATGCAGATAAGAACAGCACCAGGACCAAGACAGGTAGGCAGGACAACATCCTTCAAGCTCTCCACCCTCTTAGCACATTCCAATCTCCTCTCAGAAAAAGACCCCAAAACACTCTCCGGCACTCTCCAAATCGCCTCAGAACCAACCTCAGTCTCTCCCCAGAATCCTATGAATCTCTTCCAGTTCTCTGTACTTCTTCTCATCCTGAAATCCTCAGAACTGTTCCCACTCCTATTAGCGCACCGAACCGACAGCTACTAGATCCTCCCTCTTCTCCCCAGTCAACGATACACCCCTTCCTCCTCAGAACTCCATGATCCATGCCTCTCAGCTCCTCCCTCTTGCTCTGTTGTCAACCCTCCGCCTCTCGAGGTGTTGGGCTTCACCCCCTTCATGAGACGATGATAGCCCTTCTTTTTTTTTTTCTATACAGAATCGAGGCTCGTGTAAGAGCTAACACATTGAACATGAAAACATGCACAGACACATAAAACACAATGAAGGGAGCAGGAGACAAGAGGGGGAGAGAGAAGCACACAAGCACAACAACAGTAGAGAACAGGGACGTCAGTAGATCTGTGGAAGGGGGTGGGCTGGGGGAGGAGGGGTTCATGGTATAAAGCAAATGAACACTACTAGGAATTTCAGGAAAGAAGTTGGGGATTGAAAGAGGCGGGTTTGGGGTGTTTTAACGGTGGTAGAAAAGATCAAGGTTTTGGATGGGGGAAGATAAGAGATGGTGGTGAACAGCTGTTTTAAAGACCTGGAGGGAGGAGAGTGATTGAAGAGAGTGTGGGAGATTGTTCCAGAAGCGAGAGAAAAGAAGAATGAAAGAGAGAAGGTGAGCAGAGAGTCTTGATTTTGGTAGTTTCACAAGAAGAGGGTTGCCGGCAGATCTTGTGCGTCCTGCAGGAATATTTGGGGGCAGAGCACAGACAGAGCAGGGGGAGCAAGGCTGGAGAGGATTTGGTAGAAGACAGAAAGACCACCAACCTGCCTGCAGTGAGTGAGTGAAAGGCCCTCGGAGTTGGCTTCATCGCTGGAGATTCCAATGATTCTGAATGACTTGGTTTCAACCGTGTGAAGCCGAGCTAGGTGTGAGGCAGGAACACCAGCCCAGAGGGGAGAGCAGTATTCCATTGAGCTGCGGATGAAAGCTTTGTATGTGGTGAGGAACTCAGGAGTGCCCAATATATTCTAATGATCTTGAAGGCCTTGGTTTTCATGGCGTCAAGCTGAGAAAGGGGTGAAACAGGGGTGCCGGCCCAGGAGAGAGCAGTATTTCATCAATCTGCGGATGAAGGCCTTGTAAATGGATAAGAGTTCAGGTGCATGCCAAGCTTTCACTGCCATACAGGGGAGTTTTTAGGATGCAAGTACGATAGACAGCCATCTTGGTAGAAACTTGGAATTTGCTGTCACACCAAATACGATCAGTCAAGTGACCAAAAGTAGTAGCTGCTTTTCCAATACAGATGATGTCCATCTCCGCATTAAGGTTACAAGCTACTGCTCACTGTTGATCCCAGGTAGCAGAATTTATCTGTGCCTGTCAAGTGGAAACCATTTATTTAGATCTCAGGAGGATGGTCAGATGCTCATACCAGATGTAGACATTGTTCACGATCCTTTATCCAAGATGGCTGCATTCACTTGGTCTTGTGAACCGAACCGTATTAATGATGGACAGATATCAAAAATTGTGCTG
>NC_136272.1:92158442-92167994 GCF_964187855.1 Myxine glutinosa | reverse complement strand
AACGTTAATAGGAATACATGGCCGTGTAGATGGGAAATACAGTTTGTTTGAAATAAATCACAAATATCAGATGAAAGTGGAAAAAAACCTATGTGGTGTGAATGGCAATGTTCCTCGCTGAAATGTGAAAAAACTGAATTACGTGCGAACGCATAACTGTGAGATTATGGCGGCAAAGTTGGAACATCACGTGATCGCTCTGAGCGAATCAGCGCGCTGCTCTGCGACCAGCTCAGATGCCGTGTATTATATTCCTCGCTGAAATGCGCTGAGGTAAATATGAATAAAAAATATGGATCTCGTCAAATATGGTCTCGGCCATGTTCGTCCCAGGCTCAATGGCCATGTCTATGCCAAATATCAAGCACGTGAGCCTCTCCGTTTCGGAGTCTATCGGTAACATTACACACACACACACACACACACACACACACACACACACACACACACACACACACACACACACACACACACACACACACACACACACACACACACACACACACACACACACAAACTGTGTTTTATATATATAGATAATTTTCTTATGCATATATATATACAGTTGTGGCCAAAAATATTGGCACCCTTGCACTTTTTTCAAATAACTCACAATTTTTCTCGAAAAAATAAGTTGAAAATGACAAAAGTATTTGGTCTCCACAATTCTTTATTTCACTGTTAATATTACAGTTCTCTCAGATTTGAAGGGTGCCTTCTCCCAACTGCTGTTTTCAGATCTCCCCACAGGTGTTCAATGTGATTTACATCTGGACTCATTGCTGGCCACTTCAGAACAGTCCAGCGTTTTGTCTTGAACCATTCCTGGGTGCTTTTTGAAGGGGTCATTGTCCTGCTGCAAGACCCATGACCTTCGATGGAGACCCAGCTTTCTGACACTGGGTTGAACATTGTGCTCCAAAATGCCTTGGTAATCTCCTGATTTCATGATGCCATGCACACATTCAAGGTAACCAGAGCTAGAGGCAGCACAGCAACCCCAAAACATCACTGCACCTCCTCCATGTTTGACTGTCGGGCAGGTGTCCTTTTCTTTGAAGGCTTCATTTTGTTTTCTGTAAACATGGAAATGATGTGCTTTTCCAAAAAGCTCTAATTTGGTCTCTTCTGTCCACAGGACATTCTCCCAGAATGATTTTGGCTTGTTCAGGTGTGTTTTGGAAAAACTCCAGTCAGGCTTTCTTATGTCTCTCTCTCAGCCTGGGTCTCCTTCCATAGAACCCCCTTTCATTGAATTGGTGGCAGATGGTGTGAGTTGAAACTGTCGTACCTTGTGTCTGAAGGTCAGCTTGAATCTGTTTGGCAGTTGATCGCGGTGCTTTCTCCACCATTCTAACAATCCTTCGCTGCAATCTTCGATCAATTTTTCTCTTGGGGCCATGTCCAGGGAGGTTGGCTACAGTGCCATGAGCATGAAACTTCCTGATAACATTGCGTACGGTGGACACAGGAACATCAAGGTCTCTGGCGATGGACTTGTAGCCTTGAGATTGTCCATGGCTATAATCTTGTGAATGACCACCTCCGATAATTTTCTTGTTTTCTTTCTTTTCTCCATCCTCATTGCGGTAGACAGTGACACAAAACAACAGAATGACTCCTTTTCTCTATTCAAACTGGTAGAATGAGTGATTTTTATATTGCAGGAACCTGCATCTCACCACAGGTGAGTTCAATTCCAAAGTAAATGAGAATCACCTGCTTGAAATCTAATTATTTCTAACAACGTCTAAAAGGTGTCAATAATATTGTCCGGGCTATTTTAGGATTTATGTGTGGAATAAGCTAGGAATTAGTAATTTTTTCAGGTTTTTTATTTTGTTCCACTCCAAACCATAGAAATACAAATGTGGAAACCAAAATATTTTATAATTTCAACAATTTTCTGGAAGATATGGCACATTATTTAAAAAAGTGCAAGGGCACCAATATTTTTGGCCACAACTGTATATATATATGTATGTGGTGATGTGTGTGTATACACACACACACACTATATCACATGCAGGACATGGACGTCAGCAGATATCAGTATTTTCAAACATGCAGAGTTACAAGTACATCGGGTGAAAATGGACAAATCACCATCGTATATGGGATTTGAACCTGGTATCCCAACAACGCGAGCTATGGGCACCAATGGAAATGTTAAACGGGCCAGCCTATAGTTAATCTTCAAAGAGCACACAGTTTCACAAAGTGGCTGCTTCCTTTGGATACAAAAACCCGGCTCGCAACAGAGGGACATGATTTCAGTTGGTCTCGTGGTCACTTCTTTGCTAATCTGATCTTCCAGATGAGAGAACTTTCATCAAAAGGGTGGAAAATCACTTCATCGAGTCGAATCACACGAGCGACCACTGCTTGTTGGCATGATAACACAATCATTCCATTAAACAGATGGAGATATGACGATGATCTGCCGAGAATGTTCCACACACGTTTGACTTGCGGAAATTCGATACAGTTTGCAGACTACGGGAGCTCCTGCTGATTTTCCTGCAGCAGGAACACGTGTTGTGCTTTAAAACATGGTTCTGCTGAGGATGGCATGGTATCCTGTCTGTCTCAGCAAAAAAGCACAAAGAAAACTACTAAGGCATTGCTCCAGCATGGTGTTGCTTGGAACAAACATATTTCAATGAACATCATGAATGTCTGATGACCTTGGGTGCTGGCCATGTTGGACAAGAAAAGATGATCATTCTTCCTTCGGAATGCACATAAACTCATTCAACAGGTTCAGGCATCTTCCTGCCTGGTACAACAATGGCAGACTGTTTCTGCAAAGACCTCTTTATGAGCCGCAACCCCAGACATGGAGAATTATTTTCTCTGCCTTGAATGCATTTACTATGATGTAGAATCATTCAAGAATGCATTTACATCTACAATCTACATTGTAGATGAACAGTGGGGTGTACATGTAACAAGGTGGTGCAGTGGGGTGTACATCGAACAAGGAGGTGCAGTGGGGTGTATATGTAACACGGAGATGCAGTGGGGTGTACATGTAACAAGGTGGTGCAGTGGGGTGTACATGTAACAAGGTAGTGCAGTGGGGGTGTACATGTAACAAGGTGGTGCAGTGGGGTGTATATGTAACAAGGAGAAGCAGTGGGGTGTACAGATAACAAGGTGGTGCAGTGGGGTGTATATGTAACAAGGAGATGCCGTGAGGTGTACATGTAACAAGGAGGTGCAGTGGGGTGTACATGTAACAAAGAGATGCAGTGGGGTGTACATGTAACATGGAGGTGCAGTGGGGTGTACATGTAACATGGACATGCAGTGGGGTGTACATGTAACATGGAGGTGCAGTGGGATGTACATGTAACAATGAGGTGCAGTGGGGTGTACATGTAACATGGAGGTGCAGTAGGGTGTACACATAACAAGGAGGTGCAGTGGGGTGTACATGCAACAAGGAGGTGCAGTGGGGTGTACACGTAACAAGGAGATGCAGTGGGGGTGTACACGTAACAAGGACGTGCAGTGGGGTGTACATGTAACAAGGTGGTGCAGTGGGGTGTGTATGTAACAAGGAGGTGCAGTGGGGTGTATATGTAACATGGAGATGCAGTGGGTGTACATGTAACAAGGAGGTGCAGTGGGTGTACATGTAACAAGGAGGTGCAGTGGGGTGTACATGTAGCAAGGAGGTGCAGTGGGGTGTACATGTAACAAGGTGGTGCAGTGGGGGGTGTATGTAACAAGGAGGTGCAGTGGGGTGTATATGTAACATGGAGATGCAGTGGGTGTACATGTAACAAGGAGGTGCAGTGGGTGTACATGTAACAAGGAGGTGCAGTGGGGTGTACATGTAGCAAGGAGGTGCAGTGGGGTGTACATGTAACAAGGTGGTGCAGTGGGGTGTATATGTAACAAGGAGGTGCAGTGGGGTGTATATGTAACATGGAGATGCAGTGGGTGTACATGTAACAAGGAGGTGCAGTGGGGTGTACATGTAACAAGGAGATGCAGTGGGTGTACATGTAACAAGGAGGTGCAGTGGGGTGTACGTGTAGCAAGGAGGTGCAGTGGGGTGTACATGTAACAAGGTGGTGCAGTGGGGTGTATATGTAACAAGGATGTGCAGTGGGGTGTATATGTAACATGGAGATGCAGTGGGTGTACATGTAACAAGGAGGTGCAGTGGGATGTACAGGTAACAAGGAGGTGCAGTGGGGTGTACATGTAGCAAGGAGGTGCAATGGTGAATATCATCACTGAACAATATGGATGAGCAGAAGGGTTTGAGTGACTTCACAAACGCCGTGATTGTGAGTCATTTTATCTCAACTATCGCTCAAGGCAGTGCTGGAAAGAGTTTGCATCGACATCGACTCTCGGAATCAAATTGGGAAAAATGGTCTACTTGCATAAGCTGCATAAAGGGTGGACAGGATGAGTCCGTTGGGAGCCGCCATCGTTATAAAAAACAAAAGTTGGGTCATTCCCACAACACATCCCCAGTTACTTCATTACGTTGAGTGCCACCGCTGGCATAGAATACTATTTCATTAATAGCAAGCTTAGTCAATGGTGTAACCTTCAAATCGTTCATGTAAATTTAGTGGATTTTACTGGGGACCTGTGTGGACGACCATTAACAGAATTATGTATCCTCTACTGCTTAGATATTCTTATAAAGTGGTGGAATAGTGCAATGGTGGAGTGGTGGAGTCATGATGTGTTGCAATGGTGGTGGTGAAATCATGTGTTGCAATGGTGAAGTGGTGGAATCATGATGTGTTGCAATGGTGGAGTGGTGGAGTCATGATGTGTTGCAATGGTGAAGTGGTGGAATCATGATGTGTTGCAATGGTGAAGTGGTGAATCATGATGTGTTGCAATGGTGAAGTGGTGGAATCATGATGTGTTGCAATGGTGAAGTGGTGAATCATGATGTGTTGCAATGGTGAAGTGGTGAATCATGATGTGTTGCAATGGTGAAGTGGTGGAATCATGATGTGTTGCAATGGTGGAGTGGTGGAATCATGATGTGTTGCAATGGTGAAGTGGTGGAATCATGATGCGTTGCAATGGTGGAGTGGTGGAATCATGATGCGTTGCAATGGTGGAGTGGTGAAATCATGACGCGTTGCAATGGTGAAGTGGTGAAATCATGATGTGTTGCAATGGTGAAGTGGTGGAATCATGATGCGTTGCAATGGTGAAGTGGTGGAATCATGATGCGTTGCAATGGTGAAGTGGTGGAATCATGATGTGTTGCAATGGTGAAGTGGTGGAATCATGATGTGTTGCAATGGTGAAGTGGTGGAATCATGATGTGTTGCAATGGTGAAGTGGTGGAATCATGATGCGTTGCAATGGTGAAGTGGTGGAATCATGATGCGTTGCAATGGTGGAGTGGTGGAATCATGATGCGTTGCAATGGTGGAGTGGTGAAATCATGATGCGTTGCAATGGTGAAGTGGTGAAATCATGATGTGTTGCAATGGTGAAGTGGTGGAATCATGATGCGTTGCAATGGTGAAGTGGTGGAATCATGATGCGTTGCAATGGTGAAGTGGTGGAATCATGATGTGTTGCAATGGTGAAGTGGTGGAATCATGATGTGTTGCAATGGTGAAGTGGTGGAATCATGATGTGTTGCAATGGTGAAGTGGTGGAATCATGATGTGTTGCAATGGTGAAGTGGTGGAATCATGATGTGTTGCAATGGTGAAGTGGTGGAATCATGATGTGTTGCAATGGTGGAGTGGTGGAGTCATGATGCGTTGCAATGGTGGAGTGGTGCAGTCATGATGTGTTGCAATGGTGAAGTGGTGGAGTCATGATGTGTTGCAATGGTGAAGTGGTGGAGTCATGATGTCTTGCAATGGTGGAGTGGTGGAATCATGATGTGTTGCAATGGTGAAGTGGTGGAATCATGATGTGTTGCAATGGTGGAGTGGTGGAGTCATGATGTCTTGCAATGGTGGAGCGGTGGAATCATGATGTGTTGCAATGGTGAAGTGGTGGAATCATGATGTGTTGCAATGGTGGAGTGGTGGAATCATGATGTGTTGCAATGGTGAAGTGGTGGAATCATGATGTGTTGCAATGGTGGAGTGGTGGAGTCATGATGTGTTGCAATGGTGAAGTGGTGAAATCATGATGCGTTGCAATGGTGAAGTGGTGGATTCATGATGCGTTGCAATGGTGGAGTGGTGAAATCATGATGTGTTGCAATGGTGAAGTGGTGGAATCATGATGTGTTGCAATGGTGAAGTGGTGGAATCATGATGTGTTGCAATGGTGAAGTGGTGGAATCATGATGCGTTGCAATGGTGAAGTGGTGGAATCATGATGCGTTGCAATGGTGGAGTGGTGAAATCATGATGTGTTGCAATGGTGAAGTGGTGGAATCATGATGTGTTGCAATGGTGGAGTGGTGAAATCATGATGTGTTGCAATGGTGAAGTGGTGGAATCATGATGTGTTGCAATGGTGAAGTGGTGGAATCATGATGTGTTGCAATGGTGGAGTGGTGGAGTCATGATGCGTTGCAATGGTGGAGTGGTGGAGTCATGATGTGTTGCAATGGTGAAGTGGTGGAGTCATGATGTGTTGCAATGGTGAAGTGGTGGAGTCATGATGTCTTGCAATGGTGGAGTGGTGGAATCATGATGTGTTGCAATGGTGAAGTGGTGGAATCATGATGTGTTGCAATGGTGAAGTGGTGGAATCATGATGTGTTGCAATGGTGAAGTGGTGGAATCATGATGTGTTGCAATGGTGGAGTGGTGGAGTCATGATGCGTTGCAATGGTGGAGTGGTGCAGTCATGATGTGTTGCAATGGTGAAGTGGTGGAGTCATGATGTGTTGCAATGGTGAAGTGGTGGAGTCATGATGTCTTGCAATGGTGGAGTGGTGGAATCATGATGTGTTGCAATGGTGAAGTGGTGGAATCATGATGTGTTGCAATGGTGGAGTGGTGGAGTCATGATGTGTTGCAATGGTGAAGTGGTGAAATCATGATGCGTTGCAATGGTGAAGTGGTGGATTCATGATGCGTTGCAATGGTGGAGTGGTGAAATCATGATGTGTTGCAATGGTGAAGTGGTGGAATCATGATGTGTTGCAATGGTGAAGTGGTGGAATCATGATGTGTTGCAATGGTGAAGTGGTGGAATCATGATGCGTTGCAATGGTGAAGTGGTGGAATCATGATGCGTTGCAATGGTGGAGTGGTGAAATCATGATGTGTTGCAATGGTGAAGTGGTGGAATCATGATGTGTTGCAATGGTGGAGTGGTGAAATCATGATGTGTTGCAATGGTGAAGTGGTGGAATCATGATGTGTTGCAATGGTGAAGTGGTGGAATCATGATGTGTTGCAATGGTGGAGTGGTGGAGTCATGATGTGTTGCAATGGTGGAGTGGTGGAATCATGATGTGTTGCAATGGTGAAGTGGTGGAATCATGATGTGTTGCAATGGTGGAGTGGTGGAGTCATGATGTGTTGCAATGGTGAAGTGGTGGAGTCATGATGTGTTGCAATGGTGAAGTGGTGGAATCATGATGTGTTGCAATGGTGGAGTGGTGGAGTCATGATGTGTTGCAATGGTGAAGTGGTGGAGTGGTAGAATGGAGTGGAAGAGAGGTGGGATGAAGTGGAAGAGAGGTGGGATGAAGTGGAAGAGAGGTGGGATGAAGTGGAGTGACGGAGCGGAGGAGTGGTGGAATGGAGTAGATGGAGTTGTGGAATGGAGTGGAGGAGTGGAGTGTTGGAGAGGTGGAGTGAAGTGTTGGAGTGGTGAATGGAGTGTAGGAGTGGTGGAGTGGTGAATTAGTGGAATGGAGTAGTGGAGTGTTGCATGGAATGGTGTGGAGGAGGGGTGGAGTGGAGGAGGGGTGGAATGGAGGAGGGGTGGAATAGAGGAGAGTGGTGTCATGGAAGGGAGTGGTGTAATGGAGGGGAGTGGTGTAATGGAGGGGAGTGGTGCAATGGTGGATTGGTGGAGTGGTGCAATTTATGGAATGTTGGCATGGTGGACTGGTCGAGAGATGGAGACTCTGTAATCAGGGAGACTTGGGAATCTTTTAGTGAAGTGGAAGAGCACAGTGATGGATTAGTGGAGTGGTGGAGTGGTGATGTGATGGAGACTGTAATCATGGAGACTTGGGAATGTTGGAGTAGTGAAGTGGAAAAGTACAGCGATGGATTGGTGGATTCGTGGAGCGTTGGATTGGTGGAGTCATGGAGCGATTAATCCCTCCTCCCCATGCCTTAAACTTCCCAAAATCCTGTGTTCACCACAGTCACAAAAATAGAACAACACAGAGAAATGAGACAAGCAGGTGGGTAAACGTATCCATAGGTGTTTTGTTGGTATTTCTACATAATTGGAGTGGGAATAAATGTTGTACAAGTGAGAGAAAAATATTTTCTTTCCTAATAATACAAAAATGGGAACGTGGGTCCAAGACAGACGAAAGTGGTGTTTCTTGGGCTGGTGTGGCATCTCGTTCTGAGACCATTTGATCAGCCCTCGTATGCACCACTACTTGTCTCGAGGGAGCACCAGTGCACCAGTGCACCACTACCCGTTAAACTACGTTATAGGAAACTAGCAGAAGTACCCGGCATTGCCGGGCAGGGGGAGAGGGGGGGAGGGGAGGCGATGGGAGAAGAGGAAGGGGAGGTGAGGGGGGGGAGGGGAGGGGATGGGGGGGAGAAGGGGAGGGGAGGGGTGATGGGGGGCGAGGGGGGGAAGTGGAGGGGAGGGGGGAGGGGTGATGGGGGGAAGGAGAGGAAAGCAGGAGGAGGGAGAGGGGGTTAGGTGGAGGGATGGGGGAAGGGGAAGGGGGAAGGGCAGGAAGGGGAGGAAGGGAAGGGGAGGAGGGAGGGGAGAGGCAAGAGAGAAAGGGGGTTCATATATATGCTGGTGGGTGAATGGAGTGAATGTGGTGTTCATCACGTTTCTGAGTTAAGTGTGATGCCGATCAGGAAGAAGAAGAAGCCGTACTATCAACTTCGTACACTTCCGGAATTGTTTGATTTATTTGTATTCAAATGTCTGGTGATTGTTTTGTATTTATTTATGCGAATGTGTACTTGTATATAACTGTCATTAATTTTTAAAAGCTTAGGCACTATAGAGCGATTTTTTGTTTTTAAACTCCAAAAAAACGATTATTTTTTTTCAAATTTTTTTGTTGTTTTTTTTTTGCCTAAAACACTCCCAGGCACTTACTGATGAACCTCTGAAAGTTTGACGAAGATCCGTTCAGCCATCTCTGAGAAAAAATGGTGAAACACAGACAGACAGACAGACATCTCTCTTATATAGTAGATAACTATCACCATTTGATGGAATTTTCCATTACTTTTGACATCTTCATCTCTTGTTCCTGCAACGTTTCATCGACTTGCGACTCCACATACATTCCTTCCAATATCACCAATTCTGTCCCTTACTTTATCCTGTTATCTCCCCCCAGGGCTCCGCCACCCCCCCCCCCCCCCCCGACCCAAATATTTCTCCTCTCCTTGCTCTTTTATCCCACACATGCATCAT
>NC_136272.1:92033442-92153442 GCF_964187855.1 Myxine glutinosa | reverse complement strand
GACTTTGGTCGATACCTTACCCAGTAACAATTTTTGTTGAACATGTTTATACATTTGTTGGAGATGGAATGTCGTGGGGGAGAGTCGACTAAAACACACTGAGAAATTGTTGTTGTGTGGACATCACGTTTGGTTGTTGTTGTTTTTTTGTATGATCATTGTTTTTTGTATTCACTCATTGTGCCGACCTCAGAAGGATGACAGGCTGATCCAACCCACCTGGGGTTATTTCAACGGCACGACAGGAGCTCAAACTGAAGACCCTAAGATCTCAAGTCAGCCACCTTGACCGTTGAGGCAACACCAGGCTTTAATGTTTGGTGACCAGAAGTTACAAAATGATTTGATATGTAATGTATTGGAGCAATGGTCTTGTTTCAAAGACAGGTTAGATGCAGGACACTAGCCAGGTGTATGTGGCATCTGTGCTCCTTCACAAGCTAGGTGAGCAAGAGAGGTTTTTTTTTTACCTGTTTGTTGCAAGGTTTGTAATTGAAGTTTCGGGAACTGAGTGGAGTGCTGACAAGGAGGGCAGTGTCGTTGAAGCTGAAGGGAAACGTGTATGCTGCATGAGTGTTATGATTTATGGGAGCGAGACATGGGTAATGAACGTAGAGCAGCAACGAAGGCTGGAAAGGGTGGAAATGCGAATGGTTCGATGGATGTGCGGAGTATCGTTGAAAGAGAGGAAGACAAATGATGAATTGCGAAAAATGATGGGAATAGAGCCTGTGATTGATGCTGTGCAGAGGAACAGGTTGAGATGGTTTGGTCATGTGTTGAGGAAGGGTGAAAGTGACTGGTTGAGAAGAGTGATGGAAATGAATGTGGAAGGAAGTAGAGGACGGGGAAGACCGAGAAAGACTTGGCTAAAGATGGTGGAAGAAGAAATGCGGGCAAGGGGGTTAACATGGAGAGATGCAGAAAATAGGGCAAGATGGAGAAGATTGTCATGGGGACAACAAGGCTAACCCCCACTCTGGCAGGGAAAATGGCCTTAAAATGCATGTTGTTTGTTGTTTGTTGTTGCAAGGTTTGTAATATGCAACAAGTCTTACTATCCCACGGAGCCAAAAAGGATTGATTCTTTCATATCTCAAAATGTCCATCAGGTTTGTAATACCAACGTTTTCATGTGTGTATGGAGAATTTGGTAAATTGTCTGAAGTATAAACATCCATCGGACCAGGATGAAGTGTTTAGCCTCTCGCAATGAGAGTTGGGCACGTTTTTCCGCTCAGCAGTGCAGATGTGTAAGGAAACAGTACGATGCTGGGGGAGTCATTTTGATCAGCAGTTTGCTTCTTGTCACTGTGAACAGCTGTTTAAATTGGCAAAAGGTTTTCAAATCCATTAAGGTAAGATTAAATGTCTTGTGCTGGTAGATGTATGGTGTGGTGTGAAGCAGGTGGAAGAGATGGACTCTGTCATAAATACCAAGAGGGAGGAAAGCAGCGTGCAGCCCGATAATGGTAAAGAGGGTTAAAGTGAAGTGCACAACGATGGCCGATGAGATGGCTTGGAGTCGACTGGATAAGGATTTGTTCCAGGAAATGGAATGCATGCTTCAGAGGCAGCGCAGGACATATGTTGAAGTGATGGATAATTTGAGTTTTGAACTTGGATAAGAAAGTTTTGGTGCTGTTGGAATTACTAATGATAAAATACTATAACTATCAAAGTTGCAGAGGGAGAAAAAAGGCTAATTCGGTTTTTGAGTGCTGCAGATGAAAAGGAAAATAGGGAGAGGGAAGAGAAAAAGAAGAGCAGCTCCTTTCACGTCCTCAGACAGATAGGGCTGCCATTGGCTAGGGGGGACACAATCCTGGATGAGTCGCCACTCCGACGAGAGAGAGAGAGAGAAGAGAAGGGAAAATTGTCAGACTGACCATTTCAGGTAGTAGAGATCTCATGAAAGGAACGCATCTTGAGTATCTGTCAACCCATACAGAGTGATGAAAAAACTTTGTTTGAGGAACAGAAAAATGGTGTACTAGACTCTTTGGGTATACAGGTGTATTCTGATACCTCAGGGAGATGGATGCCTCTGCCTTGCATAATCCCAGGTCACCTGTGGGCAAGGTGTAGTACCTATCAGCCCCCCTTACCAGGGTAACGATCCGCAGCCATGTGGTTTAAATGACAGATGACTCTGCACATCTGGTGGATGAGAGTCCAGTCGACTCCAACAGCACGGGCAGAAGAGGGTGAATTCCCCAACGGTCAGCAGAGGGACGGAGAGGAGTGGCGACCCCCGTTTATACCACACACCTACCCGTGTTTACCAGCCATAGAAAGGCAATATGATGGCAAACACACCATCATAGCCCGAGGAGACTCAACATCATAATCACTGGACTCTTCAAGGAATTTGATTGAAAATCTCATGAGAACTGTACATTCAGATATGTACAATTACATGCCTTTGCAACCCATGCAAACAGAAAACAGATTTTTTTTGGAATGTGGCCACATTTTCCATTCAATCATCATGTAACTTTGTTTAAAAATTCTCCATGGATAGGTGCTCCGATGTTGAAAGTTTTGCATCAATCGCTCAAGCGGTTGCAGGGAAAACAAATTTAAAAGTGAGTATCGGTTGAAAAAGTGAGGGCAGAAGAAATATATACAAACTAAAACGGCACTCCATGCGGTAGAGCGCATAGTCTCACCTGGCATGCTCATTCTGAACAAATATACCATCGTTAACTGAACACGCTACTATTATGGCCCACTGATATTATGACCCGTATAGCTGTATATATGTCACATGCATTGCCATTATCTATAGCTTTATTGATTATTGATAAGATATTTAATGACCACTTTTGTGCACATCAAGGCAAAACTGTGTCAAGACAAATATGAAAAAAGTTTTGCATCGATCTGTTAAGCAGTTCTGGAGAAGATTTGTGACATTTTCATTTTCATTCCAATATGGCCGACCACATGACCGACGGCACCATTCATTTAATTATTCATTCACATTTTGTTGTTGACAGATGCATGAAGTTTCAGATTTTTCAGATAAGGATTTTGGTTCAACCAATTATGGCTGACATATCATGTGACCAATGACATCAGTTACCAATAAGATATTCACCATGGGGAGTCCCTCCTATGTTTAAAGTTTTGTATCGATCGGACAAGTGGTTGCAGAGAAAAAGAATTTAATGTGAAAAAAAATATATATATATACAGACTTGGCATTTAATATGGAATATTTTTTTTGTGGGGGTGAACTTACTTTTCAAGATGTCTTAGAACCAAAAGTTCATTGGAATTATGTTGAAATTATTCTAGATTTTGTTATTGTGACCTTTCAAAGAAACAAATACCACATTTGACATTTCAAAACAAATAAATTGATCCTTGAAAGTGATGTAAACTGATATCGAACTCAATTCATGGACAGTACTGTGTTAAACCTCTGTACGTTTTCCAGAAGTATCTCTTTATTTTGCAAATTAGCCAAAATTTTTTTTAACAAAAACAAAAGTTAAATTACGACTGGGATTACGGAAAGTAAAATTACAGTTCAGTGCTTCGTGTAACCCCCACGAGCATTCAGGAGAGCACGTACACGTTGAGGCATGCTGTTCACGAGATTTGCCAAGGTTTGGACAGGAATCGCTTGCCATGCAGTGACAATAGCCTGCTGCAATTCACACACAGAGGTCGGCTGCTGGTCCAAGTGGTCGATTTGACGCGTTAATTCTGCCCACAAGTTCTCTATCGGATTCATATCCGGGGACATGGCAGGCCACTCCATATGCTCTATTGCTCTACACCACGGTCAGCAAGAAAGTGTTGGATCATGCGAGCACGATGAGGCCGTGCATTGTCATCTTGGAAGACAAAGTTTCCTGGAAAAGCTGCACGAGCAAATGGAAGCAATGTTTCTTCCAGAATAGCCCTGTACTTGAACTGGTTCAGGTTTCCATTCAGACCAACCAGGTCAGTTTTTCCCCCTGCATGAAAAGCAGCCCAAACGGTCACCCCACCACCTCCAGCTTGGACTCTTGGCACTATACAATCATTGTTGTAGGCTTCATGCACTTGTCTGCGCACTCGGACGCGGCCATCTTGACGATAGACCAGAAATCTAGACTCGTCACTGAAGATCACGTGATTCCAGTGTCCTGGCTGCCATTGATGATGCTCTCTGGCCCACTGCAATCGGCGCTGGCAGTGTTGTCTGGTCAGGCGTGGCCTTTTCAGGGGACGCCTGGCACGATAGCCTGCTTGAACCAGTCGTTGGTTGACTAGCCTTCTGGATACAGGCACATTTGTCAGTTGCTGCCACTCAGCCCTAAGCCGATTAGCTGACTTGGTACGGCCATTGCAGACTAACCGGTGCAGCTGGCGATCATCCCTCCTTGTGGTTCTGCGGGGACGTTCTGGCTTCGGTATTGGGGTAGGGACACCCCTCTGAGAATTTCGTCTCAGGATCTTTGACACCTGACCTTGAGTGATGCCATACTGCCGAGCAATAGCACGCTGTTTCATGCCGTAATTTCGTAAAGCCACCACTCCATGACAAACAGCATTGTCGAGTTGACGGACCATCTCCAGAGGAAGCGGCAATAACTTTTGGAGACGTGCAGCAGTTGTTTTCCACTAATACAGAACGCAACAACCCTTGTATACCCGACTGTGAAGCCAATCATCAAATGCACCTGTCCGTACATTTTGCCACGCCACCTGTGATATAATCCTGTTGTTGACTTCTTGCTGCGACAGACAATCAGTGACATGGTTCTTTTAACAAATAAATCACCAAAGTGTAAAAGAAACTCACCAGATTGATATACTGAGTTAAGAAAATAAACCCAAGTCAAGAAAAAATATATATTCCATATTAAATGCCAAGTCTGTGTATATATATATATATATATATATATATTTATCTATGGCCACATAGACAGGCAAAGCCTGGTGTGAGTTTAACGGTTAAGGTGGCTGGCTTGAGATCTTAAGGTCTTGAGTTTGAGCCACTGTCGTGCCGTTAGAAATAACACCAGGTGGGTTGACTCAGCCTGTCATCCTTCCGAAGTCGGCAAAATTAGTACCAGCTTACTGGTAAGAGGGGCACTGCATCAGCGGCACAGCCACGCTTCCAGAAAATATGCAACTAGTAGCCACAGGCATACAACACAACAGACAAACAGAGACAGACAGACAGACAGGGGCATGACAATGGTCTTGCAACGCCTTCAGGGTGAGACTACAATGTGAGGGTCTCGGCTGACAATCCACAACATGGTCAAGGATGGTTGTGGATGCTTATTACTCGTAATAATGATGATAATAATCATATTAATCTTGATAATATTGATCATTAATCACACCTTCCATACGGCGATGGAGGAAGAGAAAGGAAAACACAGTAGTGAAGCCCAGTGCAACTTACAGAAGGTTTGTCTTCTCAGGTTGTGTAGGACAGACTATAGTCTGTTACCCATTCAGGAGGCTATAAATAATAAACGGTACTTATCATTTGGTGTGTTGTATCTCACTAATGCATATGGTAAGTCCACCACAAGCTGATATACTGGAATCGTGTTGCATTCCGAATGATGTGTCAAGCCTCCTGGTGTACTATTTGATGAATTTCTCAATGTTTTACAACATTTTGATACAATATGTGCTTGAAATGATTGGGGAAAAAGGAATTGCAATGGACTCTGCAATTTCTCTAATTGTATTTCAGGAGATGCTCAATTGTCTATCAATTGCTGTCAGTAACGGAGTGAGACGGAAAGGAAGAAGAAAATAAGTTGAAGCCAAAACTGAGGACCTTTGTGGATGACTTCATCCTGATGGAAGAGTCAGAGAATACAACCCGAAACAATATTGAATAAACTTCAGGAAAGGACTCAAAGTATTGCCTGGTGCTGCAGAAAGCAACAGGTATGAAGGAAACGTTGACTTTTTCTGGTGGAAGAGAGTACTCGAACGGTAAAGGAGATGAGTATTAAAAGCTCGGGAAATGGGAAGACTATGAGGTTTCTTTGTCAGACAAACAGTGGAGGTTAGATGATCAGTGCATGGCAGAAGGTTTGAAAGTCATTGAGAGAAGTGAGATTTATATACAAAATCAAGACTCATAGAAAAGTAAGGTAACAGGTATAAAATGGAGTGTAGTGATAGTGGGGGCTGGCAGGATAGCTTAGACTTAGAGGTATGCACACTCGCCTCTTAGCCGTCCAGCTTGATTGAAGCCTTGGAAAGAAGAATGTAATTGAACGGTTTCTGAAGGCAGTTCCACAAATGGGAGAAAGCAACAAAAGAGTGGAGTTGTGTGGAAGGCCAGTATTTGGGGGATTTGAACCAGGGGAGGGTTAGTGGAAGAATCCATACATCCTAAAGGAGATGGAGAGGGTTGGAGGGCTGGGCTGAGAGAGCAGAGGGAGGCCATACAAGACAAGAGGCCACCAACCTATTTGGGATGCTTTGCGCTTTATGATGAACAGCATGCTTTGTCCTTCATCCCCATATTAGAAGATGACAATAGCATGGAGAGCTTTAGTTTCCGCAGAATCCAGGATATAAGGATGTGATGTTGGAGCCCCAGTTCAGAGGGTACTCTATGCACTATGGACAACACCATTGCAGGCTGAGTAATTTGGATTTTCAAGGAATGACAACTACAGTGGATGCCCAGTCTGCAGCTGGCTTTGGGGACCAAATTTGCTATGTGGTCGGCTAAGATATCAGATTGTGGTCTTACTATCATGGTTTGTTACCAAAGCTTCTGCATCCACTTAAATTATGTATGAGATAGCTCTGAGCAGAGTGGAGACAACTGAGAGAATAATTTTGCTTGGTTGAGAGAATGGCGTCATGTACATCTCCCCTTCACTTGTGGTAAAAGTGTCCAATTCTGCTTCCCTTTGAGGAGCGAAACTGAAGAATTGAATGTTGCTAAAGTTAGACTGTATTACCTGATTCAGTATTCTGCTGACTCTCATGAGTGAAACAAAGGTATAAAGAAACAAGACCGATTGTCCAACAACGGCGTAGCCAGGCTTGATCTGCTGAGTGGAGGATCTGTTGTCCCCCTGTCATGTGATCAGATCCTCATCTCTGATTGGTGGACGTTTGTGAGGGACATACATACATACACTGGATGTACAAACGGGCTACGTCATAAAAATGTGGCAGCTGAACCACGTCACCGATGACGTCATCAATTTTTTTTTTCCTCCACCAATTATCCCGAGATCACACTTGATAAATTTCATACTGATCGGATCAAGATTCTACTTATTGCTTTATGACGTCATAATTAAGGCACCAATTAAACCATCATCAACATATTTTCTTCCCCAAGTGGATTACTTTACAAAGAGCCACCTCTCAAATGTTTGCATGGAGCAGTTTTGGAGATATAGAAGTGCAAAGTTTTTCAGTTTTTCCAAGATGGCGCCCATACCACGTGAGCAATGACATCATAATTGTCATGTTAAAAAAAGTATACAGGAGTAGGCGCTCCTATGGTGAAACTTCCGTGTCAATCGGACCAACGGTTGCAGAGAAAATAAATTTTAAAGGGAATAAACCCGCAAAATGCTGGCGGAAGGGACACACATACACTGGATGGACAGACAAGCACTGTTCTAGACGGTATTGTCCTACAGGCTACGCTGTAATAAGATCACATGAAATGTGAAGTGCTTTGCAGTTATTGAGGCAGATTATAGAGTTAAGGATGGTATTGGTTGGAAATGAAGAGATTATGGTCATGCCATAACAAATATTAAAGTGGAATTTATTCAAGGCTGAGGTCCACTTTCTAGGCCCACTTTCTAAGGACAAGAGGACGAAAACCAGATGTGCTGATGTGCAGCGTCGCAAGACAGAAAGGTGTGTGGGCGTGTTTGCGATCAACTGGTTGAGATCAACTGCTGTCTTTGGTTGATCTCTGGAGGGCTGAGGCTGCACAAACGGGTTTTGTGTTTGCTTCAGCATTTGGCAGTGACCGCCTAATCTGTGTCGCCGGCAATTGAAGGTCATTGACATCTGCACTTTGTGTGATAAAAGGACGAGGATGGTACACGTTTCACCATTATATCGTTTTGAAAGTCCTATAGGATGCTGCAGTGTGTGCTGGAGCAGCATAGGAGAGAATTTTGTCACATACCAGAAAGATTTGTTTCGTGAAACATGGAGAGAAACCTGGCCAACTTTATAATCACAAATGCAAGCAAACCTGCTTTGTGCCTAGAAAGTGGAAGGTACAGGCTAATTTAGCATGAATCTGAATTAGTCGACTTTGGGGCCCAAAAGCATCCGATTAACGGCCGATACGACGCCATCTTTCGACGCCATCGTATTGGCGTCTGCTGGGCGAAGGCGATGCGAGCCGTCCGCTGATTGGACAGTCGAGTGGTGTCATTAAATAATGGGCCGTGCTTACTGCTTACTGATATTGATCTGAAACTTGCAAATGGGAATGTATTGCAAAGCAATTTTCCTTCTTATATTGTCCAAGTCTAAAATACACACCCACACACACACATAAATCAGCTGATCGTCAAATCTGCATTCCCTACAACCAGTGATTACAGGTTTAAAAAATGATTTTTTGACGTATTGACTCAACGATGTAAATAGGAAAGCATTAATTTAATTATTTCCTTCTTATTCTGTAAAAGCGGCCTCAACGGTATAGTGTGCGATTGCCCAAAGCAGGTTCTTATTTTGACAATCGTTAGTCGTACAATAAATACTTACGGAATATTAAATGAAAAAAAATGTTTCTTTCTTGAATATTTTAAAGCATTTTGTTTTTCATTCCACATGGTGCGTTTCTTCCCTCCCTCTGTGGACAACCACGTGCCGGCTTCCGGTGGTAGTATAATCCTCTGTAGCAGTGTAGGGTTTTATGAGCCAATGATTATGGTGCGGCGCATGTCAAGTCACAGCAGGATTTTATGAAACGCCATTTGAAGTTGTGAAAAAGGTCAGAGTACCTGCTAACATGTCAAGCTACAGCAGGGCGGCGCAGGTCAGTTATAGGTAATCAACGGATCAATGAGAATGTCCTTTACTGTACGTACTGTACTTTACCACATCGGTTAGAAACGCTGCCGCAGGAGATCTCCGATGGTCTTTATTTTAGCTTCTGTTTTGGATTCGGTTCCCGCCTCCTGATACCTCGCAGGTGTGACGTCGCATCAGAGGACGTTAAGCCAGCTGTCTCATCTGATTGGACAGGCGAAGGCGACAGCAAGCCATCCACTGAGTGGACAATCCAGAGCATGCATTTGTGCCGGTGTTGGCGATCGTTGTTCATATACGCACTCTTCATTCTCATCTTTCTTCCTAACTCTTACTCGGACAAGCAAATCCCCTATGCCATCCATAATGGTACACTCTATCCATACACCACATCCTCCCTTCCGTGGATGTTCCACGGGTTTCGGCTAGTCTATATAATAATACCGTAAGGACTCGACTTTGTTATCCCTTTTACGCCGCACCCAGTGACCCGATGCCCACGGCACTAATGGATTTACGATCTACGAACCGCGCTCTTTGTTTATCACGTACAGACATACTCTAAAAATGAAGAATATTTTCCTTTTTCAAACAACCTGAGGCCAGATCTATTGACAACATCCAACTCCCTAGTTGAGTGCACCTTGGGAAGCAGGTAATGGCATGGGCCACAAGAGAAAGCAACTGTTATGAGGCGCTACATTTGAAATGTGAACAGGGTCGATCCGTCCAGCTTTAGGCAGTCCAAGTTGGATGGATAGATTTTGTGACAGACTCGTTTGTTACATCCCTGCACAATGTTGGGCTTTATGGTAGAGATGTGAAAAGGAATGAAAACATCAGCCAGAGCATTGATTGGTCATTGGAAAATAGGTTAATTGTCTTACAAATCCCAGGCCTTTCTGTCAATTCCGCGTTTTTACCCCACATGCGAAGCAAAAAGCTTAGTTCACTCTGTCTGTCTAAAGACGTCGGTCTATGATCAAGGAACTACTTGATTTCAATTGAATTTTATATTTTAAACACCGTAGAACACTCATCGGAACATGAACCTGTAGTTTAGCAGTATGCTCTGAATCTGGCAAATTATATGGAATCACATCCCAATTGCACAGAGTAAGAACAATTGGCTTAGTCTGTCTTAGGAACCACTGTTTTTAGGGATATAATTAAGGATTCAAACAAGAGGCACGAATAACTAATTTAATGTGTTAAATAAGGTAGTGTAAAAGACGGTGCATCAGCGGTGGTAAACTTTCTTTCTTTTCTTGTATACAGAGTCAAGGCTCGTGTAAGAGCTAACACATTACACACGAGAACAGACACAGACCCATAAAACATCAATAAATAAAGGGAGCGGGAAACAAGAGGGGGAGAGAGAGGAAAACATACAAGCACAACAACAGTAGAGAACAGGGACGTCGGTAGATCTGTGAAAGAGATCTGTGGTGGGGGCGGGAGTGGGGGGTACAAAAAACAAATTGACACTGCTAGGACTTCCAGGAAAGAAGTCGATATTTCAAAAAAGTGAATCTGGGGTGAATTAACAGGGGTAGAAAAGATCAAGGTTTTGGATGGGGGAAGATAAGAGATGGTGGTGAACAGCTGTTTTAAAGACCTGCAGGGAGGAGTGGGATTGAAGAGAGTGTGGGAGTTTGTTCCAGAGGCGGGAGAAAAGAGGAATGAAAGAGTGAAGGTGAGTGGAGAGTCTTGATTTTGGCAGTTTCACCAGAAGAGGGTGGAACATGATCTTGTGAAGATGAACATGAAGAACATGAACATGAACATGAACATGAAGAGGCTGATCTTGTGCGTCCTGCAGGAAAATTTGGGGACAGAGCACAGACAGAGCAGGGGGAGCTAGGCCAGAGAGGAGTCAATAGAAGATAGAAAGACCACCAAACCTGCCTGTGGTGAGAGAGAGAAAGGCCCTCAGTATCAGCTTCATCGCGGGAGATACCAATGATTCTGAAAGCTTTGGTTTCAACCGCGTGAAGTTGAGCTGGTTGTGAGGCAGGAGCACCAGCAAAGAGGGGAGAGCAGTATTCCATTGAGCCGCAGATGAAAGCTTTGTATGTGATGAGGAGCACAGAAGTGGCCAGAAAGGACTTCGCATAACGGAGGATGCCCAGAGGGCGACTGGCTTTGGAGGCCAGCTTGGAAATGTGGTTTTCCCAGGACAGATCATGGCAGAGAGTGAGAACCAAAAGCTTGAGTGACAGAACTTCTTCAAGAGGATTGTTCAGAAAGTAGATGGGAGGGTTGTCCAGATGGTCTTTTCGGAAACAAAGCGAGAGTGTGAGAGTTGTCAGGATTGAAAGACATGTTCCACTTGTTTGACCAGTTTGTGATATTGTCCATGTCTGCAGAGAGTTAAGAGGCTCCTGCCTGCCGATCTGAGGGACGAGATATGGAGCAGCAAAGAGTGGAGTCATCAGCGAAGAGATAGAGAGGATTTTCCAAAGAGTCGGTGAGATCATTAATGAAGACGAAAAAAAGCACAGGGCCCAGAACACTGCCTTGGGGACTCCAGCCTGAACAGGAAGGGGAGATGAGATAATTCCATCCAGGGCCACACGTCGACTGCGAACAGAGAGGAAAAAACTTCCAAAATAATATTTCCCTCCAGCCTTTTTAAACTATTCCTTTGTTTCAATGGAATTATATACTTCAATGCTGTAGAACGCCTTGTTAGCACTTCCAAAAACCCTCAGTTTAGCAAACTGAGAACACCTTGTCGTTGGACAAAATATTACGCCATTTTTACACCACCTCAACCAATCACATTTGCTGCTCACGCTGTCAGCGTGAGGGAATATCGAGATTCAGACAAAATTGTGGCTCGTAGGAAATATATATAGATCATGCTCGGAAACGCAAAACAAAAGTTGAAAAGACCCTTCTCAAGTCCTTTTATCTCAAGACTGCGGACTGCAAGACTGGCGTAAGGACTAAGGTGTTCTATGAACTCTCCAGTTGTTTTTGCCATCTTACTATAATTCACCAAATGTCAGTCTGTCTGTCTGTCCATCTGTCTGTCCGTTCGAAGGTACCGCAAAATCGGCTGAACCGATCGCAACGATATTTTGGGTGGGTAATCCTGGGATCTCCAGGAGTAAAATAGGTTATTTAGTTTTTCCAATTTCAGCTTTGGTCTCCAGCATTCTCAGGTTTGGACTCCCGCATAACATTCGCGTTCGCATAACGTTCATTGTGACGATGTTTCCATTGTGACGATGTTGTTTTCCCGGGTGCCGCACAAACGGCTGCACCGATCGGACTCGGTGACCTCGGACAAAGACCTTTTAGAAGGACACAGGTTGAATCCCTGCTTGAGAGAATTCCAACCCCTCCCAGCCATCACGGCCGTCTCTCCAACTCACAATCCCACGAGATATGCGGAAAGGACGACCCAAAACGTATCGGGAGTATTGATGAAGGAAACACGTATCGGGAGTACATACGACATCAGGAGTACTAAATGCACGCGTCTTCAGTATCAAGCTTAAATATTTCATGGCGGATCTGAAGAGCGGAATGCTTGGAGACGTGGTGGGCTAGTTCGGCATGAAGGAGGATCAGAAACGTGGACTCCCACACTGCCACATCCTGCTGATACTTGCTCCCGCATGACGTTATTTTCCCGGGTGCTGCACAAACGGCTGCACCGGTCGAGATTTAACGGATGTTTATATAAATTGTTTAAAAGAAAAAAAGCCTTCAATTTCTGATATTTAGCCTTTTCATTTGGGCCTCCCAATTGAAGCCCCGCCCGTCGGGCGGGTACCGTTGCTAGTTGTTGTAAAACTGACTTCATTTACAATTGCATATATGTATAGTAAATACGTGACTTTTAAAATGATGTAATTTGCCCCCAGAATGCACAGTGCACATGCGCAGAAAATCCTAAAAACGTCAATGTCTGGGACACCATAAACTTTGTGTGAAGAAACATAAGGATTTTTCGTGAAAATGTCTCACAAAGCTATAAAAAGAAGCCGTACATACTTGTAAGGGTATCTAAAAGAAAGGACTGTGCCTCTGCACAACAAGAGACAAGGAGAACTTTCTCAGTTTGCCGTTCGGGCAGCTATCCATACTGCAAACTCCTGACCATGTGAGCCAGTGAAAAGCCCGAGTTGACGGACGTGTGCTACACAAACTCCCAACGGATCGCTACCAGTGAATGGACTTTGAACATTGTGGGAATGCCTCTTGCGAACATGGCAGGCTTGGTGCTTCATTTAATGGACATCTGCAATTAGAAAGATTATGCTGTGCGTCATTACCAATTAACGGTGAACAACTCTTCGAGAAACTTGACATCTTCGTGACATAAAAATACACAAAGCTTGTACCAGCTATATTTAAGTGGGAGCTGGATATATCAGGGAGACTTCCCGAAGGAAGACTCCATATCTGATGTGAGTGCTTCTGAACACTGATGGGATGAACATACCTGGGGCCTGTTAATGAACAGGGTAAGTTTAAAATGATGATATTGACTATTAATCATGTTGGCAGGTGGGTTCGGAGCTACAAGGGCTGTTAGAAATATGTTGTTTGTTTCATTCAGGGGCTGCAAGACATATTGTACTACATTTTTGCATCTATTGCTAAAAGGAGTAGTGTGTGTGTCGTTTCTTATCTCAATATGTGGGTTTCAGAGGGTGGAACGACCCAATGTTGACCTAACATCCTAAAACAACAAATAAAAATATTCAAGAATATTAGCAATCATTATTTACAGTTTATTTCTTTAAAAAAGTGATTGAGTGTTCCTTGCTTGAACGTAGCATGTCGCTGGCTGCGAGAAAAATCCAGAATGCTTCTGAGTTGGAGGATTTTTATGTGGTCCACCTCCTGGGTCTCCACCCAATGGAGGCTAGCCTCGAGGTGTTCAATGGCTTCTTCTTTTTTTGTATACAAGATCGAGGCTCATGAAAGAGCTAACATTAATCACACAGAAAGACAAACCGACACATAAAACATATAACATGGGGAGCGGTAGACAAGATGGGGAGAGAGGGGGAAGGACACAAACACAACATTTGAGAGCAGGGACATCGAGAGATCTGTGGGAGGGAGAGGGCTTTGGGGAGGGGGCATGGGAAGGGGGGGGGTGGCAGAGGTATAAAACATATGGACACTGCCAGGACTTCCAGGAAAGAAGTTGGAATTTCAAACAAAATGGATCTGGGGTGAATTAGCGGGGGTAGAAAAGATCAAGGTTTTGGATGGGGGAAGATGAGAGATGGTGGTGAACAGCTGTTTTAAAGACATGGAGGGAGGAGTGGGATTGAAGGGAGTGTGGGAGTTTGTTCCAGAGGCGGGAGAAAAGAGGAATGAAAGAGTGAAGGTGAGCAGAGAGCCGCGATTTCGGCAGTTTAACCATCAGAGGGTTGCTGGCAGATCTTGTGCGACCTGTAGGAATATTTGTGGGACAAAGCAGACAGAGCTGGGGGAGCAAGGCCAGAGAAGAGTCGGTAGAAGACAGAAAGACCACCTACCTGCCTGCGGTGAGTGAGTGAAAGACCCTCGGAGATAGCTTCATCGCGGGAGATTCCAATGATTCTGAAATGGCTTCAGACACTTTTGGGGGTGGGGGTGGAGGCTCTTCATCATCATCTTATTGTGGCTCAAGAACCGGTACACTTGCCTCCGCCGGTGCTATAGTTACGTTACGGACGATCTCGGCGTCCGTCAGGTGCTCATATGTTGGGCATTCGTCGTCGGCAGAGTACCACTGGTGTAACTCTTCTTTGCTCCATTCAGACAGCTTCTCTGCCTCACGCACATCTTCCTCTGTGAAGCCGTACAAATCTGGCTCGTCATCATCATCTTCCGTGGTGGATTGGCGTGATGACCCCAGAAGGCTGGCCCCAGACCCATCTCCCAGCATTTCTCTACACATGACGAGCTGATTGCTGCCCAGGCCTTCCCACCAAAGTGGCAAACTTCCTTCACGTTCAGGCTTTTCAGATAGGCTTCAAGCGTTATTGAGTCGTCTACAATTCTATGAATTAATTCCCGCCTGTAATTCTGCTTGAACACGGAGATGATCCCCTGATCTAGGGGCTGGATCTTGGATGTAGTGTTCTTGGGGAGGTAAGAAACTCGGATCTTTCCGTCATGGCTTACTGGGTTGGCAGCTGGTGGATGAGCGCGACAGTTGTCAAGCAAAAGAAGAGCTTTGGGTTCTAGCTTTTGTTTACTCAAATGAGCGCGGACGGCAGGAACAAAAGTTTTGTGAAACCAATCTTCAAAGATGACACTTGTCATCCAAGCATTGCTGCTGTGCGTATACTCGAATGGTAACGATTTCATGTTGACATGGTGGAAACAGCGGGGAGAGCGAGATTTGCCAATCATGAGTGGTTTTAACTTATGTGTTCCAGTCTTGTTTACACAAAACAACAACGTCACACGATCTTTGCATTGTTTGAACCCCTCACGTCAGTGGGTGTCATCTTTGCTAGCCAGTGTACGGTCTGGGATCATCTTGTAGCAGAGGCCTGTTTCGTCACAGTTGTACACTTGTTCTTCCATGTAGCCACCTTCTTCTAAAATAGTTTTTAGTTCAGCCGGGTATTCGCTGGTGGCGGCACTGTCGGCTGAGCGAATTTCTCCTGACACTAACACTTGAGAAATCCTGTGACAGCGTTTAAACCGGTCTAGCCATCCATTTCTAGCTTTGAACTGTGAGGTTTCTCCATTGATCTGCTTGTCAAACTTCTCGGCTTGAGCTTTGAGAATAGGACCGGAAATCGAAAGGCCTTCGGAGTGAGCTTTAACGAACCACTCGTACAGGGAGTCATCGAGGCTGACATCTTTGGCTGTCTGCAGGCGTTTGGCTTTTAGTCCTTCTCCTTCTTCAACTTTGCAAAGCAACGCACGTAACCTTTCTTCTTGAGATTTCCAGCCATGAAGAGTTGATTCCGGTATCCCGAGGTCTCGTGCAACTTGAGCTTCACTTTTAGTCTTGATTGCGTCAAGTGCGTGAAGCTTATCTTTCACAGAAAAAGTTTTTCTTTTTCTAGCAGTTTGTTCCATTTCCGGAAAGAAGTGCCGGAAAGAGCAAAAAAAAAAATGTCCAATGACTCATCGCATTAAATCGGGGCACATAAAATCGGGATTTCACTGTATATGAGTGTTGCGGTTTTAGAACCCACACTTTTGTAAATAAATAACTCTTGTAAATATCCCATCATTTAATACAGTTAAAGGTTGCACCCTTAGTCCATATGCAACACGTAGGCCACCATAGGAACTTTAGTTATTTCATTATTATGTGTTTTAGATAAGGCCGTGTTTCCAATAGTTGAATCTGCATTGCATCAATCAAATAAGGAGTAGGTCCTTTCGCCCATTTTGCCAACCTCTCTCTCCCAATTATATTACGCGCCTTGGTTAGCGTTCGCTCAGGCACCGCCATTGACCATGCGGTCGGCTCGAGGAAGAAGGGGGCGGAGCGCCAAGGACAAGGTGTGGCTTGTCAATCAGCCATCAAAGGCGGAGCCGGTAAGCCCTTACCAGCCAACCAGGGCTGAGGTGAGCTTGATGGCGGGCGTGGTTTTGAAGCGCGCGGAGTGATCTGAAAGCGCGTTATATAAGCGCGAGCGCCAAGCCCTTTTACGGACTGCGCAGGGGACTGTCGTTGTTGAAGGACTGGAGGATATACGCACTTTGCAAACGGACTCCTTTCGAAAGAACTGCACACAACGGACTCGTTGGGAGAGAGGGCTGATAACAAACTTGTGGGTATAGGCGCTTATTGAAAGGACTAATCCAAGAGCGCACATTTGCGAAGGACTCCCCCCCCCCCCCCCCCCCCGCCGCCATATGTAAGGTCAGGTCGTGCGCCAACGATACGCAGAGCGGCCTGCCGGGTTTCGCCTGCGGAACCGGAGCCTGTACGGGGGTCGATTGGAGCCTGGATCATCTACCTGGACCTTCCACCCTACCCACTACAATCCCGTGTGAGTGTGTATGTTCGTCTGGGGTGTTAAGTTAAGACTATATAGTTAAGCCTGCCCTGTGTCCTTCTCCTTCTTCTTGTACTTCCTTTTGTTTCCTCTTTTCTTGTATATTTGTAATAAACCAATATTTGTTCTTCCTACCTTCTGGTTTTCTCTTATCTGATCGCTTTAGTCTTTTCTCGATTGAGTACCTGTGGCACGATTTCGGAACCACTCAGAATCGGGTTTAGTCTTATTGTTAATAGCTCGGATCGCGGATCACTAACCGCTCGGCACTTTCCATCTTATCCGTGGTTCGAGCAGGAGTTATTTCCCTGCTCGCGGTCGGTGTTGGTAATTAGGTATTTGGGACCCAAATTGACCAATCACCCTACCCAAGACCGACCGGGAGGAGCGTTGTAGCTTCCAGGACTCGGGACGGCCAGCTTAAAAGGATAAGGGGATTAACCCCCCTTGATAAGGGGAGAGCCGACCCCCGAATCCGCAACAATATGTATATATACTGTGTGTGTGTGTGTGTGTGTGTGTGTGTGCGTGTGTGTGTGTGTGTGTGTGTGTGTGTTGGATGGACTTTGAGTTTGGGAACCGCCTGATAGCATTATGTGATGGATGTCCAACATCCCTCAGTGCCTTTTGCAAAGACTAGCCATTGTGTATCATTGCCATTTTTAAAATTCCACCAACGAGCCAAATTCATCATCGAATGCCAGTCCAATCTGCATTTGCTAACAATTACTTTATGGTTAATTTCCATCACACACATTTTTTGTTTATTTTAAACGGGAACATCATCCTTTATGTTGAGCCCAGTCTGTGACAGATGACCTCCAACTGTCACACAAGCAGTCAGCTAGGGAAAGAGTTTGCTTGCTATAGTGTAGTTCCATGTTACTATCTTCAGATCAGATCCCTACTCGTGCCTTATTTACCAACCGATTGCTCTGAGCCCCGATAGAGCACTTTTACTCGGTGGTCCGCAGGATCGCTTGGTCGTAGATTCTTCGATTTCAGATCAGGGGGCCTCCCAGTAGGAAAGGTTAGTGGAGGTAATAAAGATCATCAGGCAGAATTTATGATGATTAGAAATGGCGGTGCACTGCTTGATTGAAGTCCTGGAGGAAAGTGTGAGACAGAACAGCTTCTGTAAGGTCGTGCTATTGACTGGAGAAGTGAGGAATAAAAGAGAGGAGGTGTGCTGTCAGCCTGGTCTTTGAAAGTTTAACCAAGAGGGGAAGATGTGCTGGGGAGGGTCGGATGACTGAGACCATAGGGAACAATGTTGGACAGTAGATGACAGAAAACAGAGACCACAATCTGCTTGCAATGTGAACGCAATAGACCTTGTGTTTCGGCATTGTTATGGGAGATTCTAATAACGCTGAGAGATTTAGATTGCACAGATTTCAGGAAAGACAGATGTGATGTCGGGGCACCACTCCATAGTGGAGACCCGGGGTGTGTTCTGCAGTTACCAAGTTTCTTGTAGAGCGCTCGCCAACTATCTTAAGCACTCAAGCAAGCACTCCATTCAAAACCGTTGATAAGTAACAGCTGGCTTGGCGAGTGACCCCCAGGGTGTGTTCTATATCAACCGATTTGCAAGTCGCTCGCTTAGCTGCTCGGCAAGTGGAGCAGGCACAAAGTTAAGACAGGTGCTTCATTATGTTCGCAAAAATGGCCGCCATACTCTGACTCAAAACTATACGACAACCAATGAAATGTTCAGAGGTATAACCCTGTCGCCAATGAAATGTTCAGAGGTATAACCCTGTCGTGTATACTCATAATATCATTGAAATGTGCATTTCATACTCTAATTTTTACTCTACTTTTCATCCTTTTCATTCTTCAAGATTTTTTGTATACTGAATCGAGGCTCGTGAAAGAGCTAACATTTACTTCACAAACAAATCAACCAGACAAACAAAATATATAAAAAGAGGGAGCAGAAGACAAGATGGGGAGAGAAGGGGAAGCACACAAACACAACATTTGAGAGCAGGGAGATGTGTGGAAGGGAGAGGGCTTGGGGGGAGGAGGTGTGGGAAGTGGGGGGGGGGGGGGGGGAGGGAGAAGTATAAAACACAAGGACACCAAGGACTTCCAGGACAGAAGTTGGTATTTCAAAAAAGTGGAATTGGGGTGAAATTAGCGGGGGTAGAAAAGATCAAGGTTTTGGATGGGGGAAGATAAGAGATGGTGGTGAACAGCTGTTTTAAAGACCTGGAGGGTGGAGTGGGATTGAAGAGAGTGAGGGAGTTTGTTCCAGAGGCGGGAGAAAAGAGGAATGAAGGAGTGAAGGTGAGCAGAGAGTCTTGATTTTGGCAGTTTAACCATAAGAGGGTTGCAGGCAGATCTTGTGCGACCTGTAGGAATATTTGCGGGACAGCCCAGAGAGAGCTGGGGGGGCAAGGCTAGAGAGGAGTCGGTAGAAGATGGAAAGACCACCAACCTGCCTGCGGTGAGTGAGTGAGAGGCCCTTGGAGTTAGCTTCATCGCGGGAGATTCCAATGATTCTGAATGCTTTGTAGTCAGAGCCCTTAGGGATATTTTGGTTCAAATTCTTCTAAAAGCATCAAATTTGGCGCAGATGTTGCCCATGCCATACTCTTTCGATTTTTGACGGGCGCCAAGGGCGGTATGATCCGGGGACCATACCGGTTCATCCCGCCATGTCACCTGACCTATGACGTCATAATTAGGATATGCATCCAATCACATGGCGTGGTCAAAGTTCAAAATGAATCGATCGAAAAATGAAGGCAGGGATCCATTTTTAAGGTTTTCATAAAATCCAATATGGCCGCCAGGTCACCTGACCTATGACGTCATATTTATGACATGTATACAATCATGTATACATGAACCCGGATCATGATCGCACAAAAATTAAACACAAGGATATGGCATACAGTTCATAAAACATCAAAATCCATACCTTTGTAATTAGACTGATGAACTGCATATGCCTGAAAATTAGGAAATAGACATGTAAATATTTCCTCTAATTGTCAAAAATAAGGTCAGAGTTCGATTACCCAACCCAGAAACATAAAATGGTGAACCTCGCGTAAATCTTGACAAAAAACTCAAAAACCGACATGTTTGACTCAAAAATGACCTTTAAGATGACCTTGAGGGTTGACCTTGACCTCGAATCATCAAAATAACATCATAATTGGATTCCTCGACCTCGAAAACCCCTGAAAAGTGGTATCATACATGATTCCAACCCTTTTGGTTGTTTAACTGATTTTCCTCTAATTCGGGTGGCGGCCATTAGTATTTCGCCAATATTGGGGCTCCGGGGGGGGGGGGGGGCGCCCGTCTTGGCGCCCGTCAAAAATCGAAAGAGTATGGCATGGGCAACATCTGGGCCAAATTTGGTGCTTTTGGAAGAATTTGAACCAAACGGCCCCAAAATATCCCTAAGGGCCCTGGCTATTGGTTTCAACAGCGTGAAGACAAGCTAGGTGTGAGGCAGGAGCACCAGCTCAGAGGGGAGAGCAGTATTCCATTGAGCTGCGGATGAAAGCCTTGTATGTGGTGAGGAGCTCAGGTGTGCCAAGGAAGGACTTCGCACGACGGAGGATGCCCAGTCGGCGACTGGCTTTGGAGGCCAGATTTGAAATGTGGTTTTCCCAAGAAAGATCATGGCAGATAGTGAGACCCAAAAGCTTGAGTAACAGAACTTCTTGGAGAGGATTATTCAGAAAGTGGATGGGAGGGTTGTCCAGTCGGTCTTTTCGGAGAGACATCGTAAGAGTGTGAGATTTGTCAGGATTGAAAGACATGTTCCACTTGTTTGCCCAGTCTGTGATTTTGTCCAGGTCTGCAGAGAGTGACGAGGCTGCAGACTGCCGATCTGAGGGATGAAGAATGGAGCGACAGAGAGTAGAGTCATCAGCAAAGAGATAGAGAGGATTTTCAAGAGAGTCAGAGAGATCATTGATGAAGACCAGAAAAAGCACAAGGCCCAGAACACTGCCTTGGGGAACTCCAGCCTGAACAGGAAGAGGAGATGAGAGAAAACCATTCAGGGCCACACGTTGACTACGACTAGAGAGGAAGTCCGCCAGCCATGCGTGGAGATTTCCATGGATACCAAAAGAGGAGAGTTTGGTGAGCAGAGTGGTGTGCCAGACCGTATCGAAGGCACGTCATATGTCAAGGGAGACTGCTCTAATTTCCTGTTTGGCATTGAGGACCTCCATCCATTGTTGAGAAAGCAGAAGCAGCATGTCCAGAGTAGAGTGACCAGGTCTGAAACCAAATTGATGATCAGAGATCAAGCCATTGGAGAAGAGGAAGGATTTCATATCTGAAGCAATGATGGATTCCATGACTTTGCTGATAATTGGGAGAAGGCTGATTGGTCTGTAGTTGCTGGGATCTGTTTTTGCACCTTTTTTGTGCAAAGCGGTGATGTTGGCAGATTTCCAAGCAGATGGAAGTTGACCTTGAGCAAAAGAGAGGGTGAAGAGAACAGAGAGAGGGAGTGAAAGAGCGGAAGAACAGGATTTTAGGACCCGTGGGCTGATCGACAACAAATATGCAAGACCCCTCCGTAAAATGCACAGTGGCAGGTCCATCGATAAGCTCGGCAATCGCCCATTTCTTTATCGTTATTTTCCTCTTCCTCGTACTCTAGCCACTGCTAACACAATCAATAAGTTTGGGTAAGCTGTTGTCACAAGAGGATCGAGTAAAACTGAAAACGACGGTCCGCACATTTGTGAGGACCACTACAGCACTGTTTCCATGGAGACAGCCATGTTGTTTGGCGGCGTCGATCACTCCGTTCCGTTGGAGTGCTTACATCAAGCAAGCCGCTTGGCAAGCAATAGCAAGTTGCTTGCTAAAGGAACGGAACAACACCCAGTACTCTGTTGAGCAATGGACAATTGCTTTGTGGACTGAGTATATCTGATTTTCCAAGGAAAGACAGATGGATGGAGGATGCCCCCTTTGTGCGGCTACCTTTGTAGACCGGCAAAGGGTTAATGAGTTGAAACCTCTTTTAGCTTCTTACTATAATTCACCAAATGTCTGTCCGTCTGTCCGTCCGTTCAAAGGTACCGCAAAAACGGCTGAACCGATCGCAACGATATTTTGGGTGGGTAATCCTGGGATCGCCTGGAGTAAAATAGGCTATATTGTTTTTCCAATTTCAGCTTTGGCCTCCAGCATTTTCAGGTTTAGACTCCCGCATGACGTTATTTTCCCGGGTACCACACAAACGGCTGCACCGATCACTGCACAGCTGCACTGATCGGCTGCACCGATCGGACTTGGCGACCTCGGACAAAGACCTTTTATAAGGACATGGGTTGAATCCCTGCTTGAGAGAATACCAACGCCCTCCCCGCCATCACGGTCGTCTCTCCAGCTCACAATCCCACGAGATATGTGGAAAGGACAACCCAAAACCAATTATCTTCTTTTTGATTCCTATATAAACATCATTAAAAGTAAGTAATGACCTCGGCCAAAGTTCAAACGACATGGGTTTCATCTCTACATGAGAGAATTCCACAGCTATTTGGGTGGTGTATAAGCTAGCAGATCGCTGTCTCCATCGATCTTGCCAAGGCCATAACACCTATTGGCTCAAAATCCTTTTAACTGTTGACTTGGTAGTTTTTACAATGAAGGAAACACGTATCTGGAGTACATACGACATAGCGACTGTGAATGTGACAGCTCTGAGGCGTCTTTCACTTTGCATCAAATTATTCAATACATTCATTCGTTCATTAAATGATCCATACGCTCATTCTTACGCTCATTAAACGTTCATTAAACAATTGCAAAAATAAAAACGAAAAACATTACGAAATTACGTTTACACCATCACATCAAACACTACCGTGAACACAAACATCGTCACAACATCGTCACAATGAAAACATCGTCACAAACGTTACGTTACATAATTCATACCGTGAACACATCGAATATTGGAGAGCCCATTGCCCAAACAATTTGTTTTCTCTGGTACGTGTTTCTGGGCGGGTACAGTTTCAGTTAAACCCGTAAAATGCCTCCCAAACGGAAATCTTCATTAACGGAAACGTCCAAGGAAGCTGTTGCAATAAAGAAGGCTATGCTAGACGAGGACCATCAGAAGCAGGAACAAGGACGTAACACAGCTGCACACCAGTCTCGGAGACAATCCGAGGAATACAGATCTGGTGAACAAGGACATAACACACTACAGGTGCACACCAGTCTCTGAGGCAGTCTGAGGAATACAGATCTGGTGAACAAGGACGTGACACAGCTGCACACCAGTCTCGGAGGCAGTCCGAGGAATACAGATCTGGTGAACAAGGACGTAACACAGCTGCGCACCAGTCTCAGAGGCAGTCCGAGGAATACAGATCTGGTGAACAAGGACGTGACACAGCTGCACACCAGTCTCGGAGGCAGTCCAAGGAATACAGATCTGGTGAACAAGGACATGACACAGCTGCACACTAGTCTCGGAGGCAGTCCGAGGAATACAGATCTGCTGAACAAGATCGTAACACAGCTGCACACCAGAGCGCTAGGAAAGTCCAGCTTAAAGTGACTAATGCAAAAGAGGATTGGAGCAGTGTTGATGTCCAGCACTTTAGAGAAGCTGACTATCCAGCAAAGCAGCAAGATCACAAGCTGCCAAGTCTGTATGATACAGGACGTAAGTGCCCCTTCTGCAAGGCCCACTGCTGGAAAGACGAACGACCTGGATTTTGCTGTGAGAAGGGCAAAATTGCAAAGGCTATCCTGAAGTTCCCAGCTGAAGAAGAGGTACAAAATCATTCCATTTTTTTTCCTAAAGAAAAGCGTACAGTTGATATCACGATTTGAAACACGATGGAATAATATTTACCGATATGAACAGTGATGTGGCTTTTATTGAAATTCTACAAATACTGTTTAGATTTTGATTGGCGTGTGATATGATTTAACGGATGTTTACATAAATCGTTTAAAATTTAAAAAAAGCCTTCAATTTCTGATATTTTGCCTTTTCATTTGGGCTTCCCAATTGAAGCCCCGCCCATAGGGCGGGTACCGTTGCTAGAACATATAATATCAAAGCATTTGCTTTCAAATTCTGGTGTTTGCTTAATGGTTAAGGTGGCTGTCTTGAGATCTTCGGGTCTTGAGTTTGAGCCCCTGTTGTTCCGTTGAATTAACACCAGCTGGGCTGACTCAGCCTTTCATCCTTCCGAGGTCGGCACAATGAGTACCAGCTGACGCGTAATGGGGGGCATTGCATCAGCGGCACAACCGCACCCCCAGAAAATGATGCAGCCAATCAGCCACAGGCTACATACGAACCACCACAATCTCCTTTCACATACAACCACTTTGTGCTGAAAAAATTATTCCGACGGTACAAATATGTCACGCTCTTATTATGAAACTGCCATCCATGGAAGGGATTTGAAAAATCAATAAGCGTGCCCCGCTTGGACAAGGACATGGTCAACCAGGACAAGGTCACTGTCTATCTGCTGAATTAGAAAACCAACATGCACTTCAAGTGATGATTTATCTGATTTTTCTGTCCTACTGGATTACGTCCCATCCGGCACCGGTTTTTGATCGCACGCAATTATCAGCAAGCACACAATGATACCTACAAAGGTGAGGCATCAGTATACATGTGGCGTTGCATGTACAAAGGGGAATGCCATAAATCTCGGGTAAAGCCATAAATCGTTCACAGTCAATGACCGCGCAAGGACAAGACCGTACATTGCATATTAAACCGACGGACACGTATGTTTGCCAATTGTGCGTGCTCGTAAACAACACCCGCGAAAGGGCAAAACTTCACCACCGGATCTGCTTACTGCACAATGGCCGAGCGACGCTCATGATGCAAACTCGTGAGTGTTTACGCCGAGCCGTCACTTTCTTCACTGTAGCCCCGAACACACTCGTGTAATTGTGTTCCTCGGAGCGTATAAATTCTTGTCCCGGAGAGATTTTAATACGAGGCACGCTTAAATCAGCCCGCTAATTTACTCGCTGCCCGCGGAGCTTGCTAATCACGTTTCGGGTTATATAGGAGATCAGGCGCGCTGGTGACGTCACTGCGCACGTGATTGGCGTCTCGGCCCCCCCCCCCCCCCCCCCCCGAGGGCCGTACACCATTTGTACACGTGCACGTACCCGTGTACATCCGTGTCGAATGAAAACAACCAAAGTTAAATTGTACGCCGTTTTCGTTTCAGCAACACTTTTTGCATCGAGATACTCAAAAGCGTGTTTTCTTTTGTTGCTAAGACGCGGTCTCCTATGACGTAACTATCGGGGGCGTGGTCGGCATTGTGACGTCAGCGCGGTCATGTGATATGATATGCAAATAGAGGTGGGCGTGGCTTATGTGATAGAATAAAAACTGAAGGTAACAAATTGTTTTGGAAATCATTAATTGCAGTAGTTTCAACTCAGATTTGATTCTGATTTCTATTTATATTAGTGAATGTGCTCACACCGCTCTAAATGCGAAAATGTCGGACGATAAGCATTTCTTTTGTTTCCCTGAGCATTTTTACCTCCGCCACCAAAGGTGGATGGAGAGTATGTTTTCACCCCTGTCTGACTGTGCGTTTATGAACAAAATATCTCAAGTTGTGGACGGATTCGGACGAAATTTGGCAGAGAGGTAGTGTATGTGACAAGGACGAAATGATTAGATTTTGGTGAAGATCCGGATTCGGATCCGGCTACTAGAATTTTAAAAGTGATTCTTCACCATTGGGAGATTGGGCCAAAAACGATACACAGCAGGATATCCCAAAAAGTTGTGGATGGATTTGGACGAAACTGGTGGACCGGTTGGGTGTCCGACAAGGGCGATTCGATTCGATTTTGGTGAAGATCTGAATATGGATTCGGATATGAGAATTATTTAATTTATTAAGTGATTCTTTACCATAGGAAGATAAGGCCAAAAACGATACATAGCAGGATATCTCAAAAAGTTATGGATGGATTTGGACGAAACTGGTGGACCGGTTGGGTGTCCGACAAGGGCGATTCGATTCGATTTTGGTGAAGATCTGAATATGGATTCGGATATGAGAATTATTTAATTTATTAAGTGATTCTTTACCATAGGAAGATAAGGCCAAAAACGATACATAGCAGGATATCTCAAAAAGTTATGCATGGATTTGGACGAAACTGGTGGACCGGTTGGGTGTCCGACAAGGGCGATTCGATTCGATTTTGGTGAAGATCTGAATATGGATTCGGATATGAGAATTATTTAATTTATTAAGTGATTCTTTACCATAGGAAGATAAGGCCAAAAACGATACATAGCAGGATATCTCAAAAAGTTATGGATGGATTTGGACGAAACTTGTTGGACAGGTTGTGTGTTTGACAAGGAAGAATCGCTTCAATTTTGGTGAAGATCCGGATCCGGATCCAGTCGAATTTTTGAAGTGATTCTTCACCATTGAGTGATATGGCCAAAAACGAGGGGTCGATCAGGGTATGAAAGACTGGACCTACTATGGTGATTCCTGTGATTGATTTTGATTAAATGTGATTATGTATTGTGATTTTCTGGTCTACTCTGAGATGCAAAAGGTAAACTGTTCACCTGGCGGAGGTATGCTCTCCACTGAGTACCGTTCTAGTTATTATAGTGTTCGTTCCCAAGCTTGGTGAACTCATTCATTAAGAGCGTCGTTCCATAGGAGAAATAGTTCATGGTGATGTGCGGGGTCACCGAGGTCAAACTCTTGACCCGTTAGCACGAAAAAATAATTAAAAGAAAACCCCTCGGCGTGAGCTACGTCACAGCTCACCCTGGGCAGCTCGTGACGGCGGTTTGGAGGCAAAGACCTTTGTGAATGGAGGGAGGGATTTGAACGCCGCACCGGAGGGTTGATCCGTCAGCGGCTCGGATAATCACAAGCGGCGTTTCTCACCCGTCGCCGTTGTCAAGGTAGAAGGGACCACGGTGCACCCTCCCCCAGGGCGTCCCCACGGTGCACCCTCCCCCTGGCCGTCCCCACGGTGTCTACCATCCCCCACTTAGCACATTCCGATTCGCGCGGGACATGTTCTCGGGGCCGGCGAGCAGGCGTCGCCCAACCACGTGATCAATTATTTATCCCGAGCAGACAGTCGACATCTCCCTCCGCCGTCGTCGTCTGTCTTTCAACCACGGACTTCGTCAAATCCCTCGGAACAATGCGCCGGCGAACGTGCCCGTTTGTCCGCCTCGTCCCGGGTCGTGAACAAGCCCGTCTGTTGTACGAGGGCCGTTCACAAAGTTCTCGGAACGACGTACAATTCGAAATTGATAAAATTCTTCGGGAAATGTCTTTGTTGATAATATTTAATTACGTGTTGAAGATTTTTTTTTTTTTTTTTTTTTTTTAGAAATCTTGGCGTTGATTGGACTATTTGAAAGGTCACGTGTGGGCTGCTGTACATTCGTTCCGATAACTTTTTGAACGGTTCATGTAAGTCAGAAAGTTTGCTTCGTTCAGCAAAACCCGATTGCTCGGACCTCGTGCTCACAGGTGGTGACCGGCACAACTACCTGACCCACCACCACCACCAAGTACCTCTAGCACGTAAAAAAAAAAAAAGGGTCACTCACCGCTGTTGGTAAGAAGCCGGACAAATCGCGCCGGAGCCGTTGCTGATCGCCGTGCTTTGGCTGTCGGCGCTCTCCGCCTTTTCCCCGGGAGGAAGGTGGACCCCGAAGTCCGGGTAGAGGCGCAGCATGGCCATCACCCTCGGGGCCGCGCCCCTCGCCCCTCGGGCGTCCTGGCGATGCGTGGCCGCGTCTCCCCGATAGTGGTCGCTTCACCAAGTCGCGATCCTCGGCCGATGTGCGTCGCGCCTCCGGTAAATGAAAAGTTAAGAAGACGGTTGTTACCTCCTGGTCGCGCAGGCGTCGTTTAGCGCCATGATAGATCCCAGGTACGTAATTGCCGGTGCGGTCGCCTTTCCCCACTTTAATCACTTCTTCCTCCCCCGAGCGCAGCCTCTCGCCCCGCTCCTCTGGTCCTTCCGAGCTCCGTTGTTGCGCCGTTTGATTGTAACTCGCTGCACCCCGCCGCATCGACGCAAATGGGGAAGGGGAGGGTGTAGGCTGTATGGGGTGGGGAGGAGGAGGGGGGGGGGTGCAGTGGGAAACTTTTGTATAATATATATATATATAGTATATTTTACTGCTGCTCAAGACGATGGTTACGCGCGCTTCCCCGAGCGGTTGACAACAGACGATAGATCCAAAGATGCCCAGAGCGTCGAGCCCGTCGAGGCGAGGTCCAGCAATTCTTTCTGCCTTCCCTTGGCATTTAGACGGCGAGAGATGCTCAAATTGCGAGAAGCTTATATCGGGTCGCTGATCGACGCCCGCAATGGCAAGCGCGCTCCTGGATGCGAGAAGTCGCAGTTAGAGAGGTCGGAAGGGTCTGCGAGCGGGAACAGCACGAGGTGGAAAAGCATCTTTGAACCGTTCCTGCACTCCTATATCGCTCCCTCTCCCTCCCACCATCCTCTTCTCTTCCCCTCCCTCCTCCTCCTCCTCTCTAAGTCGACCGCGATGGCCAATCCAGATGAATGGCGTTTGCATTGTGTGGCCATCCAAACTATGCTCCAGGAGATCCACTAGGGCGGAAATATCGCCACAAGTGGGGAAAACCTTCAAACTTCGCCAAAATAAATTCCCATCCTGACTTTTTATACCATAAAGCTCCCACGGAGTTGCGCAATATACTTTCAGCCAGCGGTTCACCTGCAATCTTCCCACAATTCTCATTAACAAAGGAAAGTACCTGGGTGACGTGATTCGGTGCCTGGACATAATATAGTGCAAATGGCAAGGAGAGTAAAAATAAAATCCAGTACATCGAACGTCCAATTGGTGTGTTGACTTAGATTTTTCCATTAAATTCTACCAATTGCTTCTGTGTCACAGCAGGTCATGCTCCGAACGCTCCGCGCGCGCTCCCAGCACGTGCTCCTATTACTTTGAGCAAGAAGCGAAAGGATGTCTCTTCCTCTATTGTTGGAATGTCATGATCTATGGGGAAAATATCAGCGACAACTTACTTTTTGACTGGTCCCTGAAACTTTAACAACTGCTACTACCACCGTACCTGCTTGTGACGTTGCTTGTAGGACATTTTGGTTGTAGGTTGTAGGACATTTTGTTTTGTTGTTTTGTTTTCTTGGTTGTAGGACATTTTTTTGGTCAAAGGCCCTCACAAACGAGCTAGTAACACCTGATATTCACCCTAATTTGGCAGGATGACGTCCACCAATGACCGGTGTTGGAAGATAGGTGCTCTTGCTTGGCGTCCACCCGATGGATGGCAGACATATTGATTCCTCGCCCTGCATGTGAAATACCAGGATGATAGTTTCCAGCCAATTCGATATTCAAACCCAGGCCGCACAGCTCAGAGGGAGAAGCACAAACCTCGAAGCTGTCCTGCCAACTGACCAATGAGTGGCTGATCCCATTTTAATGTAAAAAACCTACATGTTTTATGTCACCTGTATACTCACAAAGAAAAGGTACCTTAAAAATAACCTTTTGCCTTTCAGAATCCTAGATTTGGTATGAAGATCGAGGATATTTGAGGGCGACCGCTTCGGGGTTGCTTCACGTGAAGGTTGAATCCGCAGCTGCTGTTTCCGCCTCAATCAAAGCTGTGGTTTCCGAACCGAATCCTCATGTTTTTCTGTTATATTTTTGTCCCTGTCTTGCTGTTTGTGTTTTCGTCCAATTTTCCATGTGAAATCGTACCTTCTTGTGCTGTATTGTCGAATTCGTTTTGGTGTTTCCCAGGGCCTACTCCTCTGATAGCCGGCGAGAAATTTCCGTCTGTGTTTTGACCTTGCGTTTCTCGTTCTTCCATGAGACTCGACTTTGTATACAAAACAAGACCGATAGTCTAACAATGGCGTAGCCGGGCTTGTTTGATACTTTAATTTTAATAAGAGGAGAATATGACCTCGGTGGGGATCCCAGTTAGCAGTTCGCAAATAATGTAAGTATTAAATTTTTTCAATAAAATTCACATTTCTGTGCCAACTTCAGTCGAACGTCAAGCATTGGCAGCAGGTTCGTGAAGGTCTTGGACAAAAAACGTACCCAGTCTGAATGTTGCCATATGCAGTCAATGGTGAAACTGCAAATGGGGAATCCGCGAATGTCGGGGATGGAAACCCTTATGTCATTTCCTCATTCTGCTTTAAGCCTAGGTCACACATAGGCGGATTTGTCGGCGACTACTGGCGACTGAAAAAATCGCCACCACCCGCCGACAATCGTAATGAAACCGTAATGGACGGTCGCCTGTAGTCGTGGTTATCCTCCCCAGGTCGCCTGCAGTCGGCAAGAGCCGCAAAGGGGCAAAATAATTTCTAAAATGTTTTAAAACGGCGCGCTCAGTCGCAATCGAAAAAAATCCACCATGCTGTCGCGATGGAACCGCCATGCTGTCGTCGGTATCCGTAATAAGACTGTAAAGCGGCCGCAACCCAGTCGCTCATAGTCTTCCGCAATCGCCCCACCAGTTAGCACGGCAGAGATGCGAATGCCATACGGCCTTCCTGCGGCATCTTCCCGACTACGGGCAGACACTGTTGCGGCTGCATATCGACTACAGAAGAACTGCCACGTCTCCCCTGCGGCTATGGGAGACTGACGACGACAGCAGTAGGACTAGTGGCGGCCGAGTTACGGCCATTGGCGACAGAGATACGACTGCCTGGCGACTGCATTACGACATACCACGATTCCATGGCAAGACAGGATGGTGTGAGGGTCTCCGTGGAGTGAGGTCCTGTGGTGCCGACAAGGATATGGCTTTATTGTTTGGACTTGGGACTTCAATAGTCGTCGATCTTCAACAGTCGCCATCCCACTCAGGGCGTCGTTGCAATGTGGCCGCCTGCAGTCGCCATACTGCCGCCTGACCATATTTGACCACCCGAAATCGCCAGTAGTCGCCAAAAAATCTTGATCGCCGGCAGTCGCCAGTAGTCGCCAAAATATCCGCCGATGTGTGACCTAGGCTTTAAACTCAATATCTCTATTTTTCATTCCAAACAGCATCATTCATCATTCCAATAACAAATTGATACTATGGTATGAACATATCAAAATATAATATTAAATCATGATTGTATTGATATACAGACTTGGCATTTAATATGGAATTTTTTTTTTTCTTGACTTGGGTTTACTTTCTTAACTCAGTATATCAATCTGGTGAGTTTCTTTTACACTTTGGTTATTTATTTGTTAAAAGAATCATGTCACTGATTGTCTGTCGCAGCAAGAAGTCAACAACAGGATGAAATCCCAGGTGGCGTGGCAAAATGTACGGACAGGTGCATTTGACGATTGGCTTCACAGTCGGGTATACAAGGGTTGTTGCGTTCTGTATTAGTGGAAAACAACTGCTGTACGTCTCCAAAAGTTATTGCCGCTTCCTCTGGAGATGGTCCGTCAACTCGACAATGCTGTTTGTCATGGAGTGGTGGCTTTACGAAATTACAGCATGAAAGAGCGTGCTATTGCTCGGCAGTATGGCATCACTCAAGGTCAGGTGTCAAAGATCCTGAAAAGAAATGCTCAGAGGGGTGTCCCTACTCCAATACCGAGGCCAGGACGTCCCCGCAGAACCACAAGGAGGGATGATCGCCAGCTGCACCGGTTAGTCCGCAATGGCCGTACCAAGTCAGCTAATCGGCTTGGGGCTGAGTGGCAGCAACTGACAAATGTGGCTGTATCCAGAAGGCGAGTCAACCAACGACTGGTTCAAGCAAGCTATCGTGCCAGGCATCCCCTGAGAAAGCCACGCCTGACCAGACAACACAGCCAGCGCTGATTGCAGTGGGCCAGAGAGCACCGTCAATGGCAGCGAGGACACTGGAATCACGTGACCTTCAGTGACGAGTCTAGATTTCTGGTCTATCGTCAAGATGGCCACGTCCGAATGCGCAGACAATTGCATGAAGCCTACAACAAAGATTGTATCGTGCCAAGAGTCCAAGCTGGAGGTGGTGGGGTGACCGTTTGGGCTGCTTTTCATGCAGGGGGCAAAACTGACCTGGTTGTTCTGAATGGAAACCTGAACCAGTTCAAGTACAGGGCCATTCTGGAAGAAACATTGCTTCCATTTGCTCGTGCAGCCTTTCGAGGAAACTTTGTCTTCCAAGATGACAATGCACGGCCTCATCGTGCTCGCATGATCCAACACTTTCTTGCTGACCATGGTGTAGAGCATACGGAGTGGCCTGCCATGTCCCCGGATATGAATCCGATAGAGAACTTGTGGGCAGAATTAACGCGTCAAATCGACCACTTGGTCCTGCAGTCGACCTCTGTGCGTGAATTGCAGCAGGCTATTGTCACTGCATGGCAAGCGATTCCTGTCCAAACCTTGGCAAATCTCTTGAACAGCATGCCTCAACGTGTACGTGCTCTCCTGAATGCTCGTGGGGGTTACACGAAGTACTGAACTGTAATTTTACTGTCGGTAATCCCAGTCGTAATTTAACTTTTGTTTTTGTTAAAAAAAATTTTGGCTAATGTGCAAAATAAAGAGATACTTCTGGAAAACGCACAGAAGTTTAACACAGTACTGTCCATGAATTGAGTTCGATATCAGTTTACATCACTTTCAAGGATCAATTTATTTGTTTCGAAATGTCAAATGTGGTTTTTGTTTCTTTTGAAGGTCACATTAACAAAATCTAGAATAATTTCAACATAATTCCAATGAACTTTTGGTTCTAAGACATCTTGAAAAGTAAGTTCACCCCCACAAAAAAAATATTCCATATTAAATGCCAAGTCTGTATTATCAAACCAGCGAATCGTTGTCATGTGTTCACTTCCGGATTCGGGATCGAAGTCCGTGTTGATCATATTTCAAAATCATAATTGTATTGAGGAATTTCTGAAACCTCCTACTTACCTTATGACACCTGTTGGAACCCCAAAAAGTTCCACAGAAGGTTATCATATTTCCTTTTATTAAAATATGCAACTGTAATGGTTACTAATTACTGTCCCCCTATCATGTGACAAGATCCTCAGCTCTGATTGGTGGACGTTTGTGGGGACATACAGACAGACAAATGCTATCCCAGACGGCATTGCTCTAAGGGCTACACCGTAAAAATAAGTGTAGAAATGACCTCTGAAAAATGATGACGTCACAATGCACTCATGTCATTGATGCTTTATGATGCTTTAAGCTTAAGGTGACAGGCCTGCCATGGAGGATTTGCGGCCTAGATTTTGCAAGCGTTCTTCGCTTGTGTTCCTACTGGTCTGGTTTCCCCCACTGAAGTGGCCAAGCGCTGTTTCTCGTCAGCTTTTTCATTATTTTTTTGCAAATGCTTTTAATTATGTCAATAACATGCATCCCATCTGCTCCAGTCTCAGTGTTTCCAGCACCATAAGGACCGCTTGTCTGCAATAAAAGGATGTGTTTGAGTTGCGCCATTTGATCTGCAGGAATACAGTATTATTCGCTGATGTAATTATGTACGATTGGCACAAGTGAACCGGAAAATTTTTCATGAAAGTATATATTCCATTAAAGAATTGCTTCTGGGTTTTAACGGATTGCTTCTGTGTTTTAAAGGATTGTTTCTGTGTTTTAAAGGATTGCTTCTGGGTTTTAAAGAATTGCTTCTGGGTTTTAAAGGATTGCTTCTGGGTTTTAAAGGATTGCTTCTGGGTTTTAAAGGATTGCTTCTGGGTTTTAAAGGATTGCTTCTGGTTTTTAAAGGATTGCTTCTGGGTTTTAAAGGATTGCTTCTGGGTTTTAAAGGATTGCTTCTGGGTTTTAAAGGATTACTTCTGGGTTTTAAAGGATTGCTTCTGGGTTTTAAAGGATTGCTTCTGGTTTTTAAAGGATTGCTTCTGGGTTTTAAAGGATTGCTTCTGGGTTTAAAGGATTGCTTCTGGGTTTTAAAGGATTGCTTCCATGTGTCTAGTCTAGGTTCGAATATTGACTCAGCTATAAGATGTCATCAGTGTTTCTCAAGCAGGGTGAGACATTAACAAGTACGTCGTCCATCGGAAGGAAGATAAGCCAGATGACCTTTCTGCCTGCACTGGTTGATGGATGTTAAATATCCCACGGTGTCTTCCATGAAAACGAGGTGAGATGTCACCGACATTCTGGCTAAATTATAAATTCCTGACCCCATCCTAAAGACAAGCAGTGTGGTGACCCAATATTTGTACTTGAAATCATCTAACAATGAGTTTCATTGTTGGACCCTATGGCCTCATGGCGATGGGACAAGATGGATGGACTATAATTACCTTCGCCACCAAAGGTGGACCGAGGTTATGCTTTCACCTTTGTCTGTTTGTCTGTGGGCAGGATGTCTAAAAACTTTGTGGACGGATTCGGATGAAACTTGGTGGACACATTGGGTGTGTGCCAAGGATGAATTGGTTAGAATTTGGCAAAGATCTGGTTCCTAGAATTTCTTATGTGATTCTTCATCATTGAGAGATGGAGCCAAAATGATATATAGCATGATATCTCAAAACGTTATGGGCGGATTCGGAATAAACTTGGTGGACACGTTGGGCGTCTGGCAAGGACCAATCGATTCGATTTTGGTAAAGATCTGGATCCGGATACTATAATTTTTTAAGTGAATCATCATAAAAGCTTTATGCAGCTTTCTTTGGCTGGAAAAGCATGCGAGGAGTCAATTTATCTATAATCCTCACCACCTGGGTCAATTGATTATGTGAGAGCTAATTGATTATTCCCTCCGGGCACAGTTAAGACATGTGATTGGACCTTTGTTTCTGCATGCAGACATATATATATATATATTTTTTTCTTTATATATATTTCTTTATATATATTTATATATATAGTCGAGGCTTGGACAAGCAAAGGGTGTGGGGAGGAATGTGGGGTAGGACAGGATGCAAGGGGTGGACAAGATGGATACAGAAGGAAATCCCAAGGAGTTAAAACTGGAAATATGGATGGAGGAGGAATTGTGATGGGATGGGGTTAGCAAGGGTAGAAAATATCATTGTTTTGGATTGGGGACAATTTGAGATGGTGTTGAACAGCTCTCTTGAAGATCTGCAGGGAAGAATGAGATTGGGGAGGATGTGGGGTAATCACCGACATTGAATTCTAAAGGGAAATCACCAGCAGGTGGTTGATGGTGGACTATGTGTGCCCTGCAGAAGCCTGGGGAGGGGAAGGTAGGAGGGGGCAAAGCACCGAAAGAGTAGAGGGTGCAAGACCAGAAAGGAGGCAGTAGAAGACAGAGAGACCACCGACCTGGAGTGATAGGCCCATACAGTCAGCTTCATCACAGGATAGTCCAACAATCTTAAAGGCCTTGGTTTCCATGGTGTCAGACTGAGTAAGATGTGAGGCAGGGGAGCCAGTCCAGAGGGGAGAGCAATACTCCATCAAGCTGCAGATGAAGGCCTTGTAGGTGGTTCAGGCATGTCAAAGGACGGACTTCGTACGACGGAGGATGCCCAGTCACCAGCTGGCTTTGATGTCCAACTTAAAAATGTGATGTCCCCAAGAAATATCATGGCTGACAGTGAGACCCAGGAGTTTGACTGAACTTTCTCAAGAGGATTGTTAGAAGGTAGATGTTTTCAGGTTATGCCAAAACTTGGTGGATGAGCTTCCACGAGCTTTGACTATGTATGAAAAAAATGAAATGCTCAGCTGGGCAGAGGTATGTGCTCCAGTGAGTGCTGTTCTAGTTATTAACTGCGGCTGCTTTGTCCAACATTTACAAGTGATAATTAAAGATAATAATATACCACGTGCCTTCTTGACTTTCTCAGACATCTCATATAAAGCACTTTTCAATTTGTAATATCCTTGTAATGTAAATGGGACATTTGGAAGATAGCAATCATAAAGCTTACGCAAGTCTGTAATTTTGTGAGTTTTTGTGGACCAGTGTGATGTGGATAAGTTCCAATAGAAATAGCAACACCTTACGAAAGAATGACTGAATGAATACGAGAGAGCTTGTCAGATCAAAGAAAGTTTGTCGGGTCGGGACGGCTCCTTTCCACCGGCGCACTGATTATACATGTCCCTACGAGACAGATTTAGTCATCATTATGTCATGAGACGTACAGTATCTACCTTCCTGGGCTGACAGGTGAAAACATTCAGAGATAAACAAGAAGTCAGACGTCATTAAAGTTCTAATTTCAAGGGATGCAATTATTGGGAAGGAGAGAGAGGTAAGTAAGTAAGAGCGGTAAGGTCACCCCCCCCCCCCACCCCCCTTCCCACGCCTCCTCCCCCAAAGCTCTCTCCCTCCCACAGATCTCCCGATGTCCCTGCTCTCAAATATTGTACTTGTGTGCTTCCCCCTCTCTCTCCATCTTGTCTCCCGCTCCCTTTATTTCGTCTTATGTGTCCGTGTGTTTTTTTGTCATTAATGTTCGCTGTTACACGAGCCTCGATCTTGTATACAAAAAAAAAGTGTAATACCTGGCAGGTCATAGGGTTCCTGGGTAACCGTACACAGTTGTGAACATATTTACACCGATCTATGGATAAACCTTTTTTTTGTACATGTGGAATCCCTCAGAACTATTTTGTGGACATCAACTTCCAGGAGCCTGGAGAGAGATGGCTGATGTTCGGGGTAATGGAGCAAATGTTGTCGACAGAGCAGAGCAGTAGCTCTGTACCAGTCGGCCTCACTCGATAGGCCTATAAAGGGAGGCGATTTCTTTCCGGAAGTAAGCGCAAGCATCTTCAAAATGCACAAGTATGGAGGGAAGTGAAATGGTGTTATAACGATGTTCATTCACACTATATACAGGAGGAATAATGAAGCGGGCATACGGGGATGGTGTGGGTCATAATTGACGCCATTTTGCGTAAATCTCGTTTTGGGGTTGAGAAGTTGGGATGGCTTGGAGTGGGGAGAGTTGCGCACTTTTGTCCTCAATTTCAAATTTGTTAATGTTATTCTTCACCTGGGCAACGCTGCGTGCCCCAGATAGTCATTGACAAGTCTTCGGCATGACTCAGGCAGGGCCATAATCAAAAGACAATCTGTTAAAGATGAGAATGATAGTAAAGTTTTTAAATGATAATTTTCAGAAAATCTACTTAAGAAACACAGAATTAGTGGGTGTTCTGGCCTTTTTGTCTGGATGCTTGACTGGCGTCCCAAAATGTTTATGTCCAAATCCAGCTGAGGACAGCAGTACACAGGCTTTAGATTCTAAACTTCTGGAACCATAGCTTATCTCAGGAGAATTGCCATGCTGCTCATGGATTGTTAGTGAAAAAAACGAATGGCTCACTAATGGCCTTTTGGAAGAAGGTAATCAGTCTGCCTTTGCTCAGTGAGTACTCGAGTCAGAGTGCCACTCCACACTTCATGGCTGACACAAATGTTTCTGGGAAACCTGGATTTAGCACTAAAATCCTGCCGATAAAAGGCAGCCCCACTTACATCCCTCAACATGGAATTTAAAGAGCATATCAGGAAAAGTAAATATTCAAACAAAGAAGACTTAGTGGCATTGTGGTTACAGTGTCTGCTTCGAGTCTATCAGGTCCACGAGGTGATTACGACCATGACTGAGTCACACCAAAGACAAAAATAGGGGCAATGCCCCTGGGAGCACCTGGTAGAACCAGGGAACCACTGGTAGGTGTGGATGACCCACAAAATATTTAAATTAGCCGATGGTTTGAACAAACTTGTGAAAGCACCATGCAGAAATGATTCCTACCAAGTTACATCTAAATCGGGGGCATACTTTCTGAGAAGTCAAAAGTAGCGATCCCAGAATTGGAATGACCTTTGACCTTTAACTTGGCCTATTTAATATGCAATTTTAATGGAAATTTGGAAGGCATCAGGAGGCCTTGGTTCTCAGAAGTCCTACAAAGTTTGTTGAAAATAGGACTATTCGTTTTAGTACAACACACGTGATGAAGGTTGTGATCAAGTTTCATCGAAATTGAGTTTGAAGTTTTGGGGAAGAATATCCGAGTGTTGACATACTGAGGAGTTTTGTTGTTTTTGTAAAATATTTTGTGGATGGTAAGGAGTTTTCTTGTTTTGATGTCTAACTTGTTGATTTCTGATTAGGGTCAGTTTATTATTCCGCAGCTATATTGGAACACTGGTACTGCGAGCTGGTTTATGGCTTTGATTTTGTTTCTTGGGGAGAGGTATGTTTTCAGAATCAGCTTCGTTCTACGTAGGTATTCTTTGGCGATTGTTTTGCGCATTTGTTTGTGACATATTTGGTGCCCCTCTTCTACTCTGAGGTATTTGTATGATTCTTCGTTTTCTAACTGCTGTATTGTTGTTTCAAGGTCAATTTTTATGTTGTCTGTTTTTGTTGATTTGCCTTGTACAAATGTGCACTTTCCATTTCCAAATTCCAATTTCCATTTGAATGTCCTCGGAAAATCGTTTTTCTAGTTTTAGTTGTTCTGTCAATTTTTTGTCATTTGATGTGAAGAGCTTTAAATCATTCATGTAAATTTATTAGAGATTTAAATCAGAGAAGATTGTCATGGGGACCGCAAGGCTAACCCCCGCTCTAGCAGGGAAAATGGCCTTAAAATGCATGTTGTTGTGTTGTATAGTAGATGTCACCTTTCCTATTTCTTTGGATGTTCGTCTATTGGTTGTTGGAGTCTTCACATCTCGTATTTCGATATTTCCTTCTGAGTGCTGTAATATCAATGTGGTATTCCAGAGCTCCATTGCTTTCTCAATTAGTTTGATTATTTGGGGATTGATTTTGTATATTTGCATGCATTTTATCATCCACGATCATCCACGACACTGTCAAAAGCTTTCTTGTAGTCTATCCAGGCGGTGTGTGTGTGTGTGTGTGTGTGTGTGTGTGTGTGTGTGTGTGTGTGTGTGTGTGTGTGTGTGTGTGTGTGTGTGTGTGTGTGTGTGTGTCAGCTCGTTCAGTATGAGATGGTCACCGCACACTAAGTGATGCAATGCAACGAATCCATCTGTGATGGTGCAGTCTGTGGCGGTTTTCGATAAACGTGTAATGTGTTGGTGGTTGACGACCATCGTCAATAAGGTTTTCAGCCATATCTGCGATCATCGTAAAAGTTGAACATGTTCAACTTTTAAGACGAGTTGTCAGCAACAGTCATGCATCATTGTGTAGAGTATGGCAACAGTCATGCATCATTGTGTAGAGTTTGGCAACAGTCATGCATCATTGTGTAGAGTGTGGCAACAGTCATGCATCATTGTGTAGAGTGTGGCAACAGTCATGCATCATTGTTTAGAGTGTGGCAACAGTCATGCATCATTGTGTAGAGTGTGGCAACAGTCATGCATCATTGTGTAGAGTGTGGCAACAGTCATGTATCATTGTGTGGAGTGTGGCAACAGTCATGTATCATTGTGTGGAGTTTGGCAACAGTCATGCATCATTGTGTGGAGTTTGGCAACAGTCATGCATCATTGTGTAGAGTTTGGCAACAGTCATGCATCATTGTGTAGAGTGTGGCAACAGTCATGCATCATTGTGTAGAGTGTGGCAACAGTCATGTGTCATTGTGTAGAGTTTGGCAACCGTCATGTGTCATTGTGTAGAGTTTGGCAACAGTCATGTGTCATTGTGTAGAGTTTGGCAACAGTCATGTGTCATTGTGTAGAGTTTGGCAACAGTCATGTATCATTGTGTAGAGTTTGGCACCAGTCATGCATCATTGTGTAGAGTTTGGCAACAGTCATGCATCATCATGTAGTCTACAACAATCACCGATCACCAACGCGGCACAATGAATTGACCAGTTAAACTTCAGCTTTCAATGACTTCCGCCGGAAGTGTTACAAAGACTGACATGCTCCACTCTCTCATTAGAGAGTGTCGGATGCATCCTCTGGAAGCAGCATAGAAGCGCTCATCCTCTGCAGCAAATTCCATGAGTCAGTTGTGGAACGCTTCCTGAGCCTTCTCTTCACCCAGGGCTTTAACCAGAGCCGCTTGTTTTCAGTCGAGCTCCCAGCACTAGTGCCATTAAATCAGCAGTGATCAGAGATGTCACTCTTCTCATGCTCTCCCTGAATTTCTTCTTCGTCACCATTCTGTTTTCCAACAATAGCGTCATTGACGCATACCGTGCGGGTACGATAAAACGAGATGATACAAGAGTCGTCATCGATCGTCTAGTTGTGTCGCATCGGCTAGTGTGCGGCAGGCTTTAGGCCCTGCAGAAAGCGAACCATTAAACCTAGTTCATTCAAAGCAAGGCTGCGTATAGACAAAACTTTGAGACAGTTTTTACAAGCACGTCACATTTCCACAGAATGGTCCTTGAGGTACATTGTCATTTTCCCAACAAAGAAGCAGAGATTGCAGTGGGGAACAATGGCATGATTGCCCTCAAAACCCATAACATCTCTGCCTAACTCAATCCTATAATCCACACCAAGCCTCCTGCCTTCAAGCTCTCATTTTTGTTTTTCCCATTCCAGCGACTTATTAATAGTCATGAAAGGCCTCCGATGTGATGTGATATTAGCGGAATAAAACCACAATCCATCCGAGGTATCACTTGCTATCTTGCAAACAATCTTCCTCATTGTCACGCAGGGGAATCTTACTATAATTCACCAAATGTCCGTCTGTCTGTCTTTTCGTAGGTACCGCAAAAACGGCTCAACCGATCGCAACGATATTTTGGGTGGGTAATCCTGGGATCTCCAGGAGTAAAATAGGCTATTTAGTTTCCCCAATTTCAGCTTTGGTCTCCAGCATTCTCAGGTTTGGACTCCCGCATAACATTCGCGTTCGCATAACGTTCATTGTGACGATGTTCTCATTGTGACGATGTATGTGTTCACGGTAGTGTTTGACGTGATGGTGTGAACGTCATTTCGTAATGTTTTTCGTTTCGTAATCCTTTAATGAACGTTTAATGTTTAATGAACGTTTAATGCCTTTCGATATCCGGGGCCGCACGCGCGCTGCACTGGACGGGCCAGCGTGTACCTTGCCCTTCACCGTCAGGCTCGGGTAAACAGCTGAGCCCCATCCGTGATGGGGACTGGGGCTTGAGACAGTGTCCCACGAACGAGGAATTCCCAGTAAGCATGAGTCATCAGCTCGCGTTGATTAAGTCCCTGCCCTTTGTACACACCGCCCGTCGCTACTACCGATCGGACGGTTTGACGAGATCCTCGGATCAGCCCCTGCACGGGTCGTTCTCGGCTCGTGCCAGTGCACCGAAAAGATGAGCGAACTTGACTGTCTAGAGGAAGTAAAAGTCGTAACAAGGTTTCTGTCGGTGAACCTGCGGAAGGATCATTATCGGGACAACATTAGAGCGAGCGAGACGCGAGACGTACGTGGTACGTGATCGTCCATGTACTGTTTAGCCATGTACTGTTTAGATTTTGATGATTTGCGTGTGATATGATTCAACGGATGTTTATATGAATCGTTTAAAATAAAAAAGCCTTCAATTTCTGATATTTTACCTTTTTGTCCCCCGTCGCACCGCGGAGCGAAAGGGGGACTATGGTTTTCCCCTCCGTCCGTGTGTGCGTCCGTCCGTGCATGCGTGCGTGTGGGCATGCGTGCGTGCGTACGCGAAGGACCGAATTCTAATTTGGTGTGTGGGCGCAACCCACATCAAAATCCAAGATGGCCGCCGCCATGTATGTCTGAACCTTGTGAGATGAATATCTTGAAAAATAAGCGAAGTACCAACTTCTAATCTGGTGTGTGGGTGTATCTAGGCATAAGGAAGAACGCTATTGAAAATTGGGTCGCCACGTCAAAATCCAAGATGGCCGCCGCCATGTATGTCTGAACCTTGTGAGCGGAATATCTTGAAAAATAAGCGAAGTACCAACTTCTAATCTGGTGTGTAGGTGTATCTCGGCATAAGGAAGAACGCTATTGAAAATTGGGTCGCCACGTCAAAATCCAAGATGGCCGCCACCATATATATGTCTGAACCTTGTGAGCGAAATATCTTGAAAAATAAACGAACTACTAACTTCTAATCTGTTGTCTGGGTGTATATACGCATAAGGAAGAACGCTATTGAAAATTGGGTCGCCACATCAAAATCCAAGATGGCCGCCTTGCGTCTTCCACTTTGTCATCAAACAATACTTCACCGATGGGGGACCTAGGCGTAACGCTTGTCATTTGGGCTTCCCAATTGAAACCCCGCCCGTAAGGCGGGTACTGTTGCTAGTCGAGGTAATACAAAGTAGGGAGATAAAGAATGCATATATATATTTTCAATACTTAATAAATCACATATATCATAGTGTAATACATCAGTGTATTCTTAGGAGGAAATAGCGTGGGGGTCGTGGGAGGGTGGCGCAGAGGTCGCATATTTACCTCCAAGTCATACTTGATGTTTTAGAGTGGGGTTGTTCTCTGGGCAGCAGCTTCTGTAAGCACTATGAACAAATTGATCATGTGACTCACACGAATTTCACATCTTCTTCTTTCACATGGAGTACAAGGATGCAGGGAAGCATCATTGGCTGAGGGCACCGCTGTTCCACTGAAGCAATGCCCTCCGCAGGTCAGAGTAGGCATCTGAAATTTGTCCAGGTTGCTGGCGATAGCTCATCTCTTCAGGAAGAACATCATGGGATCTTTAACGTCAAACAACTACAGATGAGGCATTTAACGTCTCTCCGAGGGACGGCACAGACACTGATGAATCACCCTGTGGGGGCCTGTGAAACAACAGGATGACAGTTTATAGCTGGGTCGCTTACAGCTTAAAGATGAGTGTGCGAACTTCTAGACTCTGCGTACCTCTAGAATCTAGATAATACAAAGAATACATCAAACCAAGATGGCACACACTAGTCCAATTACAGTGGAAGAGAGGCTGGTAGCAGTGGTGTGGTACCACGAGAGGAGAAACACAAACAAGACGATGAAACAGGTGCAAGAAGACTTTGAGGAGCGTTTTGGAAAGTCAGCACCGTCAAAATCAAATCTTCATCTTTGGGAAAAAAGGAATTTCAGACTGGAAATGTACTCGACAGCAAGCGCAGCGGACGACCAAAAATTTGTGATTTGGGAATTCAAAACATTAAAACATCCGTTCTGAGATCTCCGAAAAAGATCATTACAAAAACGTTCTGCAGAGTTTGGTGTTTCGTATTCATCATGACGTCACACAATGAAAGAAGATCATCACGTGAAACCATATAAACAAACTGTGAGTTGTAAATTGTCAGATGCAGATCATGAAAACAGGTTGGCAGCGCGAGACTTCAGCCCCCACCGCACAGTCCTGACCTGACCACTTGTGACGATGCTCTGTGGGGGTACCTGCACGTCAAAGCTAAGGTTGCAGAACATCACGTGGCATCTGTTGATGAACTGAAACAACACATTCAGGAAGAATTTGGCACCATAACACTTTTTTTTGGGGGGGATACAAGATCGAGGCTCGTGTAAGAGCTAACATTAATGACGAAAAAACAAACGGACATTAAAAAATACAATAAAGGGAGCGGGAAACAAGATGGGGAGAGAGAGGGAAGCAAACAAGTACAATATTTGAGAACAGGGACATCGGGAGATCTGTGGGAGGGAGAGGGCGAGGGGGTAGGAGGCATGTGAAGGGGGTGGGGGGGGGGGTGGAGAGGTATAAAACACATGGACACTGCTCGGACTTCCAGGAAAGAAGTTGGAATTTCAAAAAAGTGGATCTGGGGTGAATTAACGGGGGTAGAAAAGATCAAGGTTTTGGATGGGGGAAGATAAGAGATGGTGATGAACAGCTGTTTTAAAAACCTGGAGGGAGGAGTGGGATTGAAGGGAGTGGGGGAGATTGTTCCAGAGGCGGGAGAAAAGAGGAGTGAAGGTGAGCAGAAAGTCTTGATTTTGGCAGTTTAACCATAAGAGGGTTGCAGGCAGATCTTGTGCGACCGGCAGGAATATTTGGGGGACAGAGCCCAGAGAGAGCTGGGGGAGCAAGGCCGGAGAGGAGTCGGTGGAAGACAGAAAGACCACCAACCTGCCTGCGGTGAGTGAGTGAAAGGCCCTCAGAATCAGCTTCATCTCGGGAGATTCCAATGGTTGTGAAAGCTTTGGTTTCAACAGCGCGAAGCCGAGCTCGAGGTGTTTTGGTATTTTGTATCGGTTTTCACACCGCACGGAGAGAAAAATTATCTTGTGCTGTGACAACGCGTCATACGGATGCACTAGATGTCGAAGGAGGTATTGTAATTGTTGTATTACTTTAAATATGTTATTATTGCTCGTGTTTTTATGTGTTACCGTTATTACTGTAATATCGTATTACTCCTGGGAATTATGACTCATGCTGTCGAGTCCAGGCCTTCCTGGCATCGTATGTTTCATTTGAACGTCCTTCTTTGGAAACAAACACTATAAATAATGTAGTTTTCAGGTTTTATGAAAGAACTGCTGTTGTGGTGGCCTATTCAGGGTACATTTTGCTTGCCTAAGTCAACACCCACAGCTCTATTAATATTTCAAAGCTTTTGCAAACAGCAGCTGAATTTTACAAAATATTGAGCTGCAGGTAAAATGACGTTCTGATCTTTAAATGTGTTTTGTACAACTAATGTATACAAAAATAGAGCAATCGTTTGTATGCTGGAAGACAATGCCGTGCCATTGGCTAAGATTTGGCAGTAATGTCCAATCCGATCGATCGATGTGCCATCGTCTATGGTAGAGATATAGCGTTGGTTCTGCAGAAGCAGTTTCTCTGCCTGGGATTATGATGGGCGGTTTGCCATCCCTCTCCCAACAGTACTTAGGGCAGGAATTTGGAATTTTCTCAGGGTGACGGTGATATAGCTTGCTTCCTCTTCTTCTTCGGGCCACCCGTTTATCGTCCAATCGAGGGACAACACACACCCACTAATGAATCACCATGCCTGCGGATGACAGTTTAGAGCTGGGTCTAGGGCCCTAGGCCAAATGAATCATATGATGACGTCATTCGAGCGCGCACAGATTGCTGTCAAATACATGAACACGTGTGTCTCATTCTGATTTAAAAACACCACTGCACAGTGTTGCATCACACTCAAACTATGGAGCATGTGTTCGTTTCTTTTATTACAATAAACGCTTCCTTACATATTGAGAAATGTCACATGATTTGATGCTGTGTAATGTACAGCTGATAATTTGGCCAAAAATAGCAGTTTAAGCATGACTGTGAGTTATCCGCTGAATATCATACTCCTTCAGGTATCCCTCACAAAAAATTCCCATGGGAACTGATGACATTCTCATGGGATCTGATGACATTCTCATCGGATCTGATGACATTCTCATGGGGTCTGATGACATTCTCATGGGATCTGATGACATTCTCATGGGATCTGATGACATTCTCATGGGATCTGATGACATTCTCATGGGATCTGATGACATTCTCATGGGATCTGATGACATTTTCATGGGATCTGATGACATTCTCATGGGATCTGATGACATTCTCATCAAGTCTCTATCATATCTCATGAGAAATAAAAGGAGATTTTTAAGCAGTGAAGCTGCTTCAATATTTGGCTATGTCCTTCCTTCCTTCCATCTATCTTCATGTCCTTCCTTTCATCCGTCCATCAAAAATGAGGAAGAAGAACCTTTCCAATCCACCGTGTTTACTTCTAAAGGGTTCGAAACGGTAATTTTAATGGTTTCAAAAGGGTAATTCTAAATGGTTCGAAATGGTAATTACAAAGGGTAATTACTAAAGGTTTATAGAGGGTTCTAAAGGGTAATTATATAGGGTTCTAAATGGTAATTATTATGGTTTCTAAAGGGTAATTCTAAAGGGTTCTAAATGGTAATTCTTATGGTTTCTAAATGGTAATTCTAAAGGGTAATTCTAAAGGGTTCTAGAGGGTTTAAAGGGTAATTATAAAAGGTTCTAAATGGTAATTCTTATGGTTTCTAAACGGTAATTCTTATGGTTTCTAAATGGTAATTCTAAAGGGTAATTATATGTCAAAGGGGTCTTCAGGGTATTAGAAAGTGGGAAAGGTGTGAAGGTCTAAAAAGGAATACATAGGAGTTTAAGGGTATTTCGGGTTCTAAGGGTCAACGAGGATCTAAAGGGTCTTGGGGGTTTAAGGGTTCTAAAGGGTGTAACGGAGTCCTTCGGGCCTTAGGGGTATAATGGGTCTACAGAGTCTTAGGGCTCTGAATGGTCTTAAGATTCCAGAGGTTCTTGGGGGTCTTAGAGGGTATTGGGGTCTAAAGGGTCTTGGGGGACTTAGGGGTCTACAGGGATCTTAGGGGTATGTAGGGTATTATGGGGTATTAGGGGTATATGGCATCTTATGCAATCTCATGGGTCTATTGGGTCTTAAAGGGTCTAAAGCATCTTAGGGGTCTTGTGCATCAAAAATGTCTTATACTGTAGGTATTAGGGGTCTTCAGGGTATTAATGTGTGTTTGGGATCTCAGGGGTCTTAATGGGTGCTAGGATTCTGGATGGTCTTAGGGGTCTTAATGGTCTTACTGCATCTCATGGTTGCAACGAGTCTTGGCAATCCTAAAGGGCCTTAGGGTTCTAAAGGGTCGAATGTAATTAATGCACATACTCATTACTCATGTTCTGTGCGGCCAGACAGACAGGTGTGAAGGTCTAAAACAGACAGACAGACAGAAAAACAAACTGACCCAAATGGAATACCCTCTCCTTTAGCGAGAGGAATAACAACACCAATGATAATATTGTTGCGGTTTTTAGAACCTTCACTTTGTCAATTTAGTAGTAAAATCCCTTATAAATAACCCCTGTGTACATTTTCCCTTAATTGGCTGTTAATTGAAATAAGTGCACCTTAGTTAGTCCACATTGCAACACGCAGCAAATCATAGGCCCTTTCGTAGTTATATCGTTCTTCTGTGTTTCAGGTAAGGCCATGTTGCCAATAGTTGAATCTGCGTTGCATCAATCAAATAAGATAGGTCCCTTTCGTTCTTCAAAAAGGGTGCGAGTGGTTTTCCATTCCCGCAAGCCGCCATTGCCATGTGCTCATCTCGGAGGAGAAGGGGGAGGAGCTACCACCTCACAGGCGTGGCCCCACCTCATCACCAAAAGGTGGAGTCAGAGCCCTTAACCAACCAGGGCTCGGTGGGTTTGGCTTGGAAGGGCGTGGAGAGAAAGATCTGGCAGGTTCGTGAGGGTTCCACGGGGGTGGAGATAAACCCGTTGCGCGGAGCCCCACCGCAGTTCTGTGGAGGGAGGCGCTTGAGAGAGGTACGAGAGAGAGGAGAGAGCTTCAGAGATGCGCGCGCAGATGCGAAAAGATATACGTCCTGCCACGCAACAGATTGGCAAGCAGCTTTTGAGGCAGACGGAAGGAGAGTCGGTACGAGGCAGACGAGTAAGGAGAGACCTGCTGCTGCAGAAAGCCCTGCCGTGTGGAGCCGCCGGCTGTTCGCTTCCGAACTGTGAACCTGGAGCGGACCTCTCTGCTGCGCATTTTGCCCGGACCTTCCTGCCCTGTGTCCCACCTGAACCTTCTCCTTCCAGCCATTCATTCCTGCCTGCAATTCCCCATTAGTGTACATGAGTTTGTCTTGTTTTGTCTTGTCCCTGGGAATAAGTTAAGCCTGTTTAAGAATTGCCCTGTGTCTTCTGTAAATTACTTTCGTTTCTTTGCTTCTCCTTTGCTTCTTTGGTTGTGTAAATAATAATAATAAATACCTGTTCCTCCTTACTTTGGTTTCTTTCTTGTCCGATCGCTTTCGTGATTTCTTCCAATTGAGTACCTGTGGCACGATTTTGGCCGAACCGCTTCGCAATCGGGTTTAGTCATTGTTAACGGCCCGCGCCGCAGTTCGCTTCGCTCGGCGCAATCAATCTATTACGCTGCGGCATGGGCGGGAGTATTTCCTTGCGTACCGGAAAACGCTGGTACTTAGGTCATAGGAAGGATAGGCCTAATACCCTATTCAGCGCTGACCGGGCATGACATCATACCCCCAGGAATGGACAATGGCCAGCTTAACAAGACGAGGGGGTTAAACCCCCCTCAGTAAGGGGAGTGCCGTCGTCCGATTCCGTAACAATATCATAATATTAATGTTATTACAAAACAATATTAATACTAATGAGGGTCTTCGAGAGTGAGCGGTGAAGGGGTATTCCTCCCCATCACCCCACCTACCCCCCCCCCCCCCCACCCCCTCTCCTCAAGGGATTTTTCCTCCTTGGGCAAATGTTGTATTAACGTATATAAATAGCTTATCATGGCATTTGGTGGGGGTACCTCAAAAATATTATAAATTACAAACACGTATAATTACCTTTTTAAACAGTTGCGACTGCTGTGTAACACTAGACTGAAAGGGAGGAAACCCTAGGTTCTTGAGGAATATGCTTATCGCAGCCCCCACAGACTAATGGATCCATGCCTAGATCTACTATAATGTATATACCCCAGAGAGGATAATAACATGACCCTTTATGCTGCTTCCATATGGATAGGTGTACTCATATATGAAATGAGTGGCTTGGTGGTGGAGTTTCATTGCCCTCACTAGTGTGGGTTTGATTCCCATGGCTATTCTGCGGAAATGCCCACATCCTAAAATGGAGTGGAGACCTGCCCAGCATTTCACCTTAGCCAGGGAACCATCCATGACTTGTCATGAATGCCCCGATGCTCTGTCAAAATATGGGCCTCAACAATATATCGCTTCCGCCAACACCACGACTAATAGCTGAAGGTGCAATTAAATGAACAACCTCAAGGGGACAGATGTCATGCAATAGTCTGATTTCAAATGCTTGCATTGATAATATTCCATTAGTTCTCTCAGATAAGGTAATAGAGGAAACATACTGTATATCTTGAAAATTAAATAACACAATGAAGCTGTGTGTGTACGAAGCATTCAAACCCATTGGCTGGAGAGCTGGCTTGACTCCACCTAAAATTGCCAGGAAGAAAATCGATGCGTCCATCATGTTGGTTTTCTTATAAGCCTAAGATGTTGTCGGAAGTCTTATAATCACTATTTTAATTATCCGAGCTACTTGATCCGAGCTATTCCTGATTCAGAAAGTATTCAGACCCCTTCACTTTTTGACATTTTGTTATGTCGCAGCTTTATGCTGAAATCGTTTAAATTCATTTTTTTCCTCATCAATCTCCACTCAATACCCCATAATGACAAAGAGGAAACAGGATTTTAGAAAGTTTCGCAAATTTATTAAAAAGAAAAAACTGAAATATCACATTGACATAAGTATTCATACCCTTTGCTATGGCACTTGAAATTTAGCTCAGGTGCCTCCCATTTCTCTTGATAATCTTTGAGATGTTTCTACACCTTGATTGGAGTCCACCTGTGGTAAATTCAATTGATTGGACATGATTTAGAAAGGCACGCACCTGTCTATATAAGGTCTCACAGCTGACAATGCATATCAGAGCAAAAACCAAGCCATGAGGTCGAAGGAACTGCCTGCAGAGCTCAGAGATAGGATTGTGTCGAGGCACACATCTGGGGAAGACTACAAAAAAATATTCTGCTGCATTGAAGGTTCCCAAGAGCACAGTGGCCTCCATAATTTTTAAATGGAAGAAGTTTGGAGCAACCAGGACTCTTCCTAGAGCTGGCCGCCCGGCCAATGTGAGCAATCGGGGAGAAGGGCCTTGGAAATAGAGGTGACCAATAACCCGATGGTCACTCTGGCTGTGCTCCAGAGATCCTGTGTGGAGAAGAGAAGAAACTTCCAGAAGGACAACCATCACTGCAACACTCTACCGATCTGGGCTTTATGGCAGAGTGGCCAGACGGAAGCCTCTCCTCAGTGAAAGACGCATGAAAGCCCGCTTGGAGTTTACAATATAGCACCTAAAGGACTCTCACACTGTGAGAAACAAGATTGTGTGGTCTGATGAAACCAAGATTGAACTGTTTGGCTTCAATTATAAGCGTCATGTCTGGAGGAAACCAGGCACCGCTCATCACCTGCCCAATACCACCCCAACGGTGAAGCATGGTGGTGGCAGCATCATGCTGTGGGGCTGTTTTTCAGCAGCAGGGACTGGGCGACTGGTCAGGGTTGAGGGAACAATGAATGGAGCAAAGTACAGAGATATCCTTAATGAAAACCTCAAACAGAGCGCTCAGGACCTCAGACTGGGCCGAAGGTTCACCTTCCAACAGGACAATGACCCTAAGCACACAGCCAAGACAACGCAGGAGTGGCTTCGGGACAACTCTTTGAAGGTCCTTGATTGGCCCAGCCAGAGCCCTGACTTGAACCCAATCGAACATCTCTGGAGAGACCTGAAAATGGCTGTCCACCGATGGTCCCCATCCAACCTGACAGAGCTTGAGAGGATCTGCATAGTGGAATGGCAAAAAATCCCCAAATCCGGGTGTGCAAAGCTTGTCGCATCATACCCAAGAAGACTCGAGGCTGTAATCGCTGCCAAAGGTGCTTCAACTAAGTACTGAGTTTAGGGTCTGAATACTTATGTCAATGTGATATTTCAGTTTTTTATTTTTAATAAATTTGCAAAACTTTCTAAAATCCTGTTTTCTCTTTGTAATTATGGGGTATTGAGTGTAGATTGATGAGGGAATAAATGAATTTAAACGATTTCAGCATAAGGCTGCAACATAACAAAATGTGAAAAAAGTGAAGGGGTCTGAATACTTTCTGAATGCACTTGTACGTATATAACCATGATGTATGAAATATGCACAAAAGTAACAGGCATGTTTATTTGAGGGACGTAAATGATTGGGTTGAGTCGAAGTAAGTGACGGTGGAAAGAAGGTAGTGGGAAAAGGAGAATAAGTGGGAGTAGATGAAGGAATTTGGGGGAAAGAGAGAAAGGGTTGCTGAGTAGGTGGATTAAAGGGAGCAGGCTTGCAGGTATTAGTTGCAATAGGCCGTCCCGTTAATATATAGACGAGAAATGCTCTCAAACATCTAATTCCCAAAACATTGAGCCAATCTTTGGGATAGGCTACCAGCTGGGCTATGCACTTGTTAGGTGGATCATGAGTGTGGGTTTATCAAGTGTGCCATTATTACCTCTGTCACCAAGCCTGGTGTTGGCTTAACGGTTAAGGTGGTTGGCTTAAGATCTTAGGATCTGGATCCAGATACTGGAATTTTAAGTGATTCTTCACCATTGAGAGATAGGGCCAAAACCAAATCCCATCTTCCTGTTTCAGGTTATAACAAGGATGTAATTGATGCCAGGATGCTTTCTCCTTGTCATTACTCTGTGCTGTCTCTGATCTCATACATGCATTCAGTTCCGCTTTTAAAAACTATAGGAGAAGAATATTCCAACACAACCAAAGCTAAAGAGACCAAATGCTGCATTTATACACCCATTCACATGGTCTTTCCCATCAAAAGACACCTCACTTTTGGTTTCACCAAAATATCTCATGTTGAGCCGCCAATGCTGCAATACCACCAGCTGACGACGACTACTTGGTAAGATCCTGGCCCCATTAGTCCAACCTTCTTATGACTTCAGCCAGGAAATGGTTTTGGCCATCTGGTGTTTTCAGACCGAAGGTGATTTTGGTAGGACTTTGTGATTTGTTCAGGGTACTGAAGATAACTTACCTACATACTCCTTCCAAAATACAGTGTGGGATCTTTAACGTCCACCAGCTGATGCATACGGGACGCCCAGGTTAACGTCCACCCGAAGGACAATGCGCCGAGTGATGTAATTTCCTTCCTGTGAAATTCAAATCCGCCATTTTATAATCAGTCCAGGAATCGAACTCAACACGAGACAGGAAAAAGCAAATGTGCTTTACCACCCCAGGTCGAAAATCCCATAGAAAAAACCAAAAGGACAAATCCCATAAAAATCCCAGAGGAAATAGGACCAGTAGGATCTACTGGTTTTAATAAGGAAAGTGAAATACTGGACCAGTAGAAAATACCAATAAAAAACAGTAGATCAATGGGACCAGTAGGAGACCAATAGAATATACCAATATATAAAAGAACAAGTTGCAAATATTTTTTTTTTTTTTGCATACAAGGTCTAGGCTCGTGTAAGAGCTAACACATTGAACATGAAAACATGCACGGACACATAAAACATGCAACGAAGGGAGCGGGAGATGGGGAGAGAGGGGGAAGCATGCAAGTACAACATTTGAGAGCAGGGACATCAGGAGATCTGTGGGAGGGAGAGGGCTTGGGGGGAGGAGGCGTGGGAAGAGGGTTGGGGGGTGGGAGATGTAAAAAAACCCAAAAAAAAACAGGGACACTGCGAGGACTTCCAGGAGCGAAGTCGGTATTTCAGAAAAGTGGATTCGGAGGTGAAATTAGCGCGGGTAGAAAAGATCAAGGTTTTTGGATGGGGGAAGATAAGAGATGGTGGTGAACAGCTGTTTTAAAGACCTGGAGGGAGGAGTGGGATTGAAGGGAGTGGGGGAGATTGTTCCAGAGGCGGGAGAAAAGAGAAATGAAGGAGTGAAGGTGAGCAGAGAGTCTTGATTTTGGTAGTTTAACCATAAGAGGGTTGCTGGCACATCTTGTGCGACCTGTAGGTGTAGAAAACTATGTATATGTAGAATATGTGTAGAAACTCCATGCCCACACTGGGAATTGAACCTAGGTCTGCTGGTGAACTGTAGCAGTGGTCCGCTATCTGAGATAACTCGCTAACATCTGAGCTATAACTCAATTGAAAATGGAATTGTGTGTTTTGCATTTGTTTATAACAAAATATAATTAAAGTATTTTGATTGGTGTATGGGTTTTCAGACCAGTCAACTCTAATGGTTTTTACAGGACCAGTTGAACTTAAAGGTTCCTTATATGGGTTTCGGAGAAGTTGCATCTAAAGGTTTCTCCTGGAAACTCTACTGCTTCCTGTAGAAACCAATATAAACCGTGACTTTCAATAGAGACCCATATAAATGTCCTCCTGGTCTCTATTGGTTCATATGTGATTTTCGACCTGGGACTACACCATATCCTGTCGGGCCAACCGCACCTAATGACCAAAATAAATTTAAACAATATCTTCTTGATGAACTATTCAAACATTATCATTCGTTTCTATATTGATAAATCCAAAGAGCACTTGTCATGTCATTTCCAGGTGGCTTACGATGGGGGCAGCAATTTATGCCTGATTGACGCAATTGATTTGAAACATCTAGTTTCATGCTCGAGTCATAAATGTATTGACTAGTAGCGTGATAATTAATTCAAAAGCACTTTAGACTGGCTTGTTAACTTCAGCAAGGTTTGACGGCTGAACATGGCAAACCTAGAGCTAAACTGCCGAAGGCTCAAACACTAGCTCAATACGCCCTGTAGCGTTCAGCAGCAGTCACTGCACAAAATGGGCACTGCCAATTTTCCGATTGATTACGAAAGCAATTCCAACAAAGAATACCTATAAAATTAAAACCCTGACCTTCACTCTGAAGCCTTGCGTGTGAAATTTCACGAAATTGAATTAATATGGCTTCATGACTTTTTAATTTCATCCTCAATCACTGGCATGGTAATTGCCAGGAGGGAAATTAAAGACAGTTGAATATATACATACATACGAGGGCCAGTCAATAAGTAACCTTAAAATGGCGATATAAATTCGAGAATGTAATGTGTGTAATTGTAGACGACATGTGTTATATCTATGGGTAAGAGTCATGTTTTGCTTGTTTTAGATCTGGCAACATTGAGAGTATGACGTCAGTAGAGCAGATCCAAGATGGCCGCTCCCTTAGAAGCATGCACCAGGGAGGAGCAACGTTCTGTCATCCGTTTCTTGGGAAGTGAGGGTGTGAATCCCAGTGAAATCCATCGCAGAATGAAGATGCAATATGGTGATGCATGTTTATCGCTGCAGCAGGTGTACGACTGGGACAGGATGTTTAAAAGTGGAGTGTCCAGTGTGGCAGACGCTGCTCGCTTGGGCCGGCCTCACACAGCCGACACACCAGAAATGGTTGCAGGAATTGAGCGCTTGCTGAGGGAAAACTGTCACACTACGCTGGATGAAGTGGTCTCCAAATTGAACATTAGTCATGGATCAGCACACCATATCATTCACAACGTGCTGAGGTTCTGCAAAGTGTCTGTAATGTGGGTGCCGAGACAACTCACATCCGAACTGAAAGAACGGCAACTGGACACATGTGAAGAACTTCTGCGACATTACAAAACAGAAGGTGACACGTTTTTACTGGGGATGAAAACAAAACAGCCTGGGGATGACAGATGGGTCCACTACTTTCAGCCAGAAACGGATAGGGCAAACAAAGAGTGGTGCCATTCAACTTCACTGAAGCCCAAACAATTCCGCACACAGCCGTCTGCTGGAAAAGTAATGCTGATGCTTTTCTGGGATAGCGAAGGCCCACTTGTAGAGCATTACATGCCTAGAGGGACCACAGTCACCCGCATCATAATGCGACCTCCTTAAAAATCATCTGAAACCAGCAATCAGATCAAAACGTCGTGGACTACTCATTACCAGTGTTTTGCTGCAGCATGACAATGCTCGGCCCCATACTGCCCGCGCTACAGCTGTAACAATCGAGGATCTGCATTTTGAGTGTCTTCCTCATCCACCCTACTCGTCAGACCTCGCCCCTTCGGATTACCACATCTTTGGGCCACTTAAAGAGGCGCTTGGTGGAACCACATTCCAATCCGATGAAGAGGTCCCAGAGGCAGTGCACGAATGGCTAGACAAGCAGCCAAAATATTTTTGGTCTCGACTAATCCAGGCCTCAGTAAAGCGCTGGAAAGAATGCATTGAATGCAATGGAGATTATGATGAAAAATAACAGTTTGAAAATAACACAGAACAAGTACAGATACATTCAAATTACACCACCCCCATGCCAAATAATGAAATATCCTCCAGCGCGGCATTGCCGGGGTGCCTCCAGCGCCCGGCAATACCGCCGTGCAGCTCATAGAGACTGTATTTGGAGGGAGAGGTGCACAATAATTGATTGATTAATTGCATAATCAAGAAAAGATTATCATAAAATATTTTCTTAATCAATTGGCTAATAGTATAACGAAACCACTAGTGCTTCATCCGAAGATGTATCTTTTAGAAATTTAATCAAATAAGGCATTAATAAAAAAAATAAAAAAATTAATTGATTAATCAATAAATAATGAATCGATTAAGTGATTAATCAATAAATCAAAAATATCCTTTGTAGCCACATCACTTGGTCACTGTCATGCCCAAATATCAGCTTCCTAACTTAAAAGGTGCCTGAGATAATGGTCAGAAGAGAAAGGAAATGTATAAGTACCTAATTAATCGCTAATAATTAAATAACTCATCAATTAATTGATTAATCATAAAAACAAAAAATACTGTTTTTGACAAAGTACTTGCTCACTATTGTGCCGAAATTTTAACTTCCTAGCTCAAAGGATGGCTGAGATATCGCCCGGACAAACAGGAAAACAGGAAAGAAAATAAGTACAGATACATTCAAAGTACACCGCCCACATGCCAAGTAATTAAATATCCTACAGCGCGGCATTGCCGGGGCTCCTCCGGTGTTAATATTACATTTGTTTTTGATTTCACTGTTAATATTACAGAACCTTTGTTTTTGATTCAGAACTTAATATATCCTTTTAAATCAGAAAATAAAAATAATTGGCATTGACAAAATTACTGACACCCCAGACTTAATATTTGGTAGCACGGCCTTTGGACAAAATAACTGCAGTCAAGCTCTTCCTATAGCCACGAATGAGCTTCCTACACCTCTTTACTGGCAGTTTGGCCCACTCTTCTTGTGCAAACTGCTCCAGTTCTCCCAGATTTGAAGGGTGCCTTCTCCAAACTGCTGTTTTCAGATCTCCCCACAGGTGTTCAATGGGATTTAGATCAGGCCTTCAGAACTGGCCGCTTCAGAACAGTCCGGCATTTTGTCTTGAACCATTCCTGGGTGTTTTTTGAAGTGTGTTTGGTGTCGTTGTCCTGCTGCAAGACCCATGACCTTTGACGGAAACCCAGCTTTCTGACACTGGGTTGAACATTGTGCTCCAAAATGCCTTGGTAATCTCCTGATTTCATGATGCCATGCACACATTCAAGGCACCCAGTGATAGAGGCAGCACAGCAACCCCAAAACATCAATGAATCTCCTCCATGTTTCACTGGAGGGAAAGTGTTCTTTTCTTTGAAGGCTTCATTTTGTTTTCTGTAAACAAAGATGATGTACTTTACCAAAAAGCTCGAATTTGGTCTCAGCTGTCCAGAGGACATTCTCCCAGAAGGATTTTGACTTGTTCAGGTGTGTTTTGGCAAACTCCAGTCGGGCCTTCTCAACAGTGGGGTCCTCCTGGATCTCCTACCATAGAACCCCCTTTCATTGAGTTGGTGGCAGATGGTGTGAGTTGAAACTGCCGTACCTTGTGTCTGAAGGTCAGCTTGAAACTGTTTGGCATTGATCGAGGTGCTTTCTCCACCATTCGAACAATCCTTCGCTGCAATCTTCGATCAAGTTTTCTCTTGGGGCCACGTCCAAAGAGGTTGGCTACAGTGCCATGGGCCTTAAACTTCTTGATAGCATTGCGTATGGTGGACACAGGAACATCAATGTCTCTGGAGATGGACTGAGATTGTCCATGTTTGGCTACAATCTTGTGTTTGACCTCCTCAGACAATTCTCAAGTTTTCTTTATTTTCTCCATGCTCATTGTGGTACACACAGTGACACAAAACAGCAGAATGACTCCTTTTCTCCATTCAAATTGGTTGAATGAGTGATTTTTATATTGCAGGCACCTGTTACTCACCACGGGTGATTTCAATTCCAAAGTAAAGGAGAATCACCTGCTTGAAATCTAATTCTTTCTAACAACTTCTAAAAGGTGCCAATAATATTGTCTGGGGATTTTAGGATTTCTGTGTGGAATAAGCTAAGATTTAGTCATTTTTTCACCTTTTTTTTTGTTTTGTTCCACTGCATACCAAAGAAATACATGTGTGAATTCCAAAATATTTTTTTATTTCAACAATTTTCTGGAAGAAATGGTGCATTATTTGAATAAAGTGCAAGGGTGCCAATATTTTTTGTCACGACTGTAATATACTAGCCGAAGTACCCAGCGTTGCCTGGGGGAAATTCAATGCAATATGACTGTATTGAAATATTAAGTCAGAATCGAAAATTCCTTGGAAGTACAGAGGCAGATCACTTTCACGTAAAGTTAGTTTCATGACGTGGGAATGCAAAATAGAAATAAATAAATAACTAACGAGTAATTAACATCAGTTTATTTGTGTGTAATTTCTGCGCAATAGACAGAGAGGGTTCCATGTGGGGAAGCATGAACAAGGTGGTGTTGTAATATATCCGGAAGTGCAATGCTCCATAAATGGTCCATTCCAAAGCTATCTCTATTAGCATGAGATACGCCACCAGAGGTATTCTGGTGGGTATCTTACTGTGCAAATCTTCATGACACAGTATATAAATGTTAAAAAAGCAACAGATGGATCATACTGGCCAATCTTCATGACATGGTAAATATTAGCTAATATAATGTCATGCGATTGCCCCTTGGTTAAGACCAGGAATCGCGGATGGCCAAAACGAGCTTAACGAGGCGTCCGGGTCAATGGCGGATTTGACTATGCAAGCACGGGAGGAAGAAGGGGGAAGAAGAAGAAGCGGGAATTTACCTGATGCGATCCGAGCAGTCTTCAACCCTGCAAATTAATCTCACACGAACACGGGATTTGGAATGAAAGGGGAAATAATAAAAGGGTTTATTCAAAATAAATATCGGGACAGGGAAACGCGATGATCAAAACTAGAACCTAGGTTGGGACGTCCCCACTCACAGACTTCGGATACAAAACAACGGAATGAATAATAAAATTAATGTGTCATTGTATTTGTGAATGCGCGTCTTATCTCAGTCTGGCAGTGTCGGGGATCGTCTGGCTCGATTGTGTCGTCCAACGCAACTCCGGTCGGTGGGAAGTAAGGCCTTGATGCGTCCCGGTTCGCCCACTGCTAGGCCACCGTGCCACTTGCTCGCCATCGTCTCGCCTGCTCCAGTGGCAAGCCTTGCTCGCTTCGTGAACGCCAGGGAGGAGAATCGATGGCGCTCCAATGGTGCTCCAACAGGTAATTCGCGGTTCGCAAAAGGAAGGTCCAACCAGGAATGAAAGGCAAAGCAGAAGAGAGGTCCGGGCAGGAACGAAGCCGAAGCGAGAAGGGCAAAATGCCGGCGAGCCAGTTTTTTTTGTTGCTCGTGATCTAACGTCAGTTCTCTTCCTCTCCCAATCAGTGCCTCCCTTCCTTGTGACCTATTCGTGCCTTTTTACGTCACCGGGCCTTCTGCTTCAATCAGTGCGTCGCTTGTTGGTAGTTCGTTCGGGCCCTCCGCACTGATTGGCCGAGCATCTTTGGTATCACGTCATCGTGTGACACGTCCTTCATCTTCCCTGCCCTCCAATCAGCGACCTGCCTCCAACTCGCCCTTCCCGCCTGTCAATCAAGAGTCCTTCTGGGTGTGGCTCTCGGCCCTTCTGTGCAATGTCTGCCTGTCATGGTGTAGCACTGCACGGCCGCTGCCTGCTTGTCTTTCCGGTCAGTTCTTTCATCAGTCATTGTAAGGGGGGGGGGTGGGGGGGGTAATTAATGTGGTGCACTAAGGGCCTATCTGAGTGTCTATAAGAGTGCGTTGCCAAAAGGGACAAAGGAATGATCACCAGGTCTGACACACAGGGGTCTTATCTTAGTTCCCACAAGTATTTAACACACGAACATCCTTGTATGATCACAGGTATACACTTGATCTGACAAACCAGGCTAAACACAGAACTACTTATTGTACATCGAGGTGGTTCTAGCTATCACGATAGACGAAGCATGATACCTACACAGATCTACCTAGATCTAGATATGCCTACCCAACCTGACATAACAATACATATGATCTTCACCATACATATTACCCGATCGCGGCAGTGGCAGCATACTAACTCGAGGCCTGAATACGGAAGTGTTATAATAAACCTGTGTAAAGCAATCTTTTTATTAATAGGCACACATGTAAACATTGCAAAAATTACCTCCGCCACAAAAGGTGGATGGAGGTTATGTTTTCACCCCTGTCTGTTTGTCTGTCCGTTTGTCTGTGAACAAAATATCTCAAAAAGTTGTGGACGGATTTGGACGAAATTTGGCAGAGATGTAGTGTATGCGACAACGACGAAATTATTAGATTTTAGTGAAGATCCGGATTCGGATCCGGCTACTACAATTTTTAAGTGATTCGTCACCATTTGGAGATAGGGCCAAAAACGATACATAGCAGGATATCTCAAAAGGTTGTGGACGGATTTGGACGAATCTTGGTGGACCGTTTGGGTGTCTGGCAAGGACAAATGGATTCGATTTTGGTGAATATCTGAATATGGATTCGGATATGAGAGTTATTAAAATTTTAAAGTGATTATTCACCATTGGGAGATCGGGCCAAAACGATACATAGCAGGATATATGAAAAAGGTCCAGATTGATTTGGACGAAACTTGTTGGACAGGTTGTGTGTGTGACAAGGAAGAATCGATTCAATTTTGGTTAAGATCCGGATCCGGATCTGGCTTGTAGAATTTTTAAAGTGATTCTTCACCATTGAGTGATATGGTCAACCAAGTGGAGGTATGCTCTTTACTGAGTGCCGTTCGCGTTACATTTGTGTAGTTCACAACAAATTGCGAAATACAACCACAACATATGATCTTCACAATACATATTACTCAATCGCTGCTGGGATAAAAAAAACCCCAGGCAGTGAATTCGCACAAGACCCGATCGAGGCCTGAAGGCCAATTATGTGATTTAAATTATTGTTTTTTAAAAAATTTTCAAATATTTGTTTTACCCAAGCAGCTCTCGAACTTCCTCTGGATGAAAGAGGAGGCCATGCCAAGTTTGGTTGCACTGGTTCCTGCAGGGTTTGAATGCATGAATGAACACACACACACACACACACACACACACAAACACACACACTTATCTAAGGGGATCAGAACTTACCCCATAGGATCAGGAAATGGATGAATTTCACCCCCCCAAAACACCCCTTCTCCTCAAATCTCCCCCTCACTCCTCCTCTTCAAAACGCACCCTCACAGTTTTTCTTCAATTCTCCCATCTCACCCCTCCTCAAAGTTGCCACTTAACTCCTCCACAAAGCTGCCTCCTCCCCATTTCCTCTCCCTTGCAACTCACACCTCCACAGCCTCCAACCTTCTACTTCACTCTGCTGCTTCTCAAACAATGTCTCACTGTGCCTCATCCCATCACCATCAAACCTTTTGTCCTCCTCATCCTTCCCCTTCTCCTAACTCTTCTGCAATCTCCGACACACTATCAACAGCGCTCCCCACCCACCCCTCAACTCCCTCATCTTTCCATACCCCTCCCCTCCCTTCTCCTGTATCCGATACTCCCCCTCCCTTAATGGTATGGACCTCAAACATCCGGGGCCTTCGTTCAAACCAGATTGATCTCTCCATATAGGTGACTTCAGACAAACCAGACTTAATCTGCTTAACAGAAACTTTCCTCCTTCAAGATGTCTCCGATTCCTTTATATCCCCCTGGTTACTACCTCCTCCGGTATGATATACCTGAACCTCGTCCTGATGGTGGGGTTGCAACCTTTATCAAAAACTCTCTTCCTCACTCTCCTTGCGCTGCCCTCTCTCCACCCCACCCCCAGGAGTACCTCTGGCTATGGCTTCCTCTCCGCTCCCACCTTTTGTTTACATGTGTTTTGTACCGTCCTCGAAACAGTGATGACTCCATTTACATCTCCCTGTATGACAACATGGACCAACTTCGATCCACTCATCCCAACTCACGCTTCCTCATATGTGGCGACTTCAACTGTCATCACGCCAGCTGGCAAAGTGTGGGTACTTCTCGCTCCAGTCATGGCACTTCAGCAAAGGACTTCTGCAACTCAATGGGACTAACACAATCTGTCAATTTCCCGACCCGAATCTCAGTCAACGGTATATTATCTCTTCTAGACTTGTTTTGACAAACTTCCCTGCAAATGTCTGCTGTTCTTCTTCTGCTCCAATCGGTTCATCTAAGCATTTGCTTGTTAAAGTGGATATCTCTCTGGCTATTCTCAGAGAGCCTCCTCAGTGTCGACGTGTCTGGCATTTCACTCAGGCTGAATGGCACGGTCTTCAAGCAGCCATCAAGCATCTGCACTGGTCTCCCATCTCTACTGCCTCTGACATCAACCAACCCAGGGAATTCTTCCAAAGAAAATTGCTCGATCTCATGCACAGATTTATCCCATCTCGTCTTCAGTTGTCATACCCTTCCTCCCATCCATGGTACAATGCATCTTGTGGTGAGGCGGTTGCCCTGAAACAACTTGCCTTTGCCTCTTGGAAGGCCAATCCAACTGAAGGCAATCTCAGTTCCTTTCACAAAGCTTGGAACAAGTGTGTGTCCACCCTTAGGAGAGCCAGAAAACAATATCTTTCTTCTCCCAAGATTGAACTCTCAAAACTGTCTCCCTCTTCCAAATCCTGGTGGCATCTGGTCAAATCTGTTTCTGGTGTTTGTTCCCCCTCCTTCCCCTCTCTTACCTCAAACGGCTACACATCTGACTCCGCACGTGAAAAAGCTGAATGCCTAAACTCTGTGTTTTCCTCAAAATCTTGAGTCCCAAACCCATCGCTCTCTGTACCCACCTTACCCAGTCGAACCAAGCTGCTCCTGAACTCTGTGACCTTCTCTCCCGACAAGGTGGGGAAGTTTCTGTCAAGCCTCGACTCTGATTCTGCAATTGGACCAGGTGGCATCAGCCTACAGGTCCTAAAATCCTGCTCTCCAGCTCTATCACATCCTCTCTCCAATTCAACAATCACAACAACAACAACAACAACAACAACAACACAACAAGACAACAACTACAGACCAATCAGCCTTCTCCCAATAATCAGCAACATCATGGAATCCATCATTGCTTCGGACATCAAATCCTTCCTCTTCTCCAATGGCTTGATCTCAGATCATCAATTTTGATTCAGACCAGGTCACTCTACTCTGGACATGCTTCTTCTGTTGTCTCAACAATGGATGGAAATGCTCAACACCAAACAGGAAATCAGAGATCTCTCCTTTGACATATCTCGTGCATTTGATACGGCCTGGCACTCCACCCTGCTCACCAAACTCTCCTCTTATGGTATCCATGGAAATCTCCACGCATGGCTTGCGGACTTCCTCTCCGGTCGCAGTCAACGTCTGGCCCTGAATGGAATTCTCTCATCTCCCCTTCCTGTTCAGGCTGGAGTTCCCCAAGGCAGTGTTCTGGGCCCTGTGCTTTTTCCGGTCTTCAACAATGATCTCTCCGTCTCTCTGGAAAATCTTCTCTATCTCTTTGCTGATGACCCCACTTTCTGCCGCTCCATATCTCAACAATATGCAGACCTGGACAAAATCACAAACTTGTCAAACAAGTGGAAAATGTCTTTCAATCTTGACAAATATCACACTCTCACTATGTCTCTTTGAATGACTGTCTGTGATCACACATATATACAGTATACACACACATATACACATACATACGTACAAGCATACATGCATACATACATGCACACACACACAAACACATCATTTTCACCTTTTGTTGCTTTATAGCCTGGAATTAAAATGCATTAAATCAGACTTCTCTATCTGTGATCTGTCCCCCAAATATTCCTTCAGGACGCACAATATCTGCTAGCACCCCTCTTCTGGTGAAACTGCCAAAATCAAGACTCTCTGCTCACCTTCACTTTTTCATTCCTTTTTTTCTCCCACCTTTGGAACAAACTCCCACACTCTCTTCAATCTCACCCCTTGTCAAAGAATGTGGCGCCGACGCAATTCACAGAAGAACCATCGGCAAAATAAACAAGCAGTTTGATGAAACCGGCAGCATTCTTCCAAAACAGTCACCAGGTCGGCCTCGTACTGTTTAAACTGCGGAAAGTAGAGCGGTCATTCAACAACAACTCGACAGTAACACGCCATTATCAACTCGTCATTTACATATATACACTGCTCACAATAAGTTAGGGATATTTTTTTTTTTTTTTTTTTTTTTTTTTTTTTTGTATACAATATCGAGGCTCGTGAAAGAGCGAAATTGGCAGGTTCTTCGGTGTGGTTGATTTTGTGTATTAATTATGTAGAAAAAAGTTGTTGGTCCGAATTCTATGGTTATTAATGAGTGTGAAAAAACACAGCATTTTTGATTTCAATACCCTAACCCTAACCCCTATAAAAAAAAAAAACTCACTCCCACAATATCCCTAACTTATTGTGAGTAGTATATATATACATATATATATATATATATATATATATATATATATATATACATACACGTACACACACACACACCAACACACACACACACACACACACACACACACACACACACACATACATATATACACACACATATACACATACATATGTACAAACATACATGCCTACACTACCGGTCAAAAGTGTTAGAACACCTCAATTTTTCCAGTTTTTATTGAAATTTACGCACTTTAATGTCCAGTGAATAACCTGAAATGGTACAAAGGTAAGCAGTAAACTGCTCATGGTTAAAAAAAAAAGTTTAGGTTAGCAAAAACGGAAAAATAATGTAAATTGCACAGTTATATTGTAAAAAAAAAAAGGCCTTCTTCAGGGAACAAGTAATGGGTTAACAACTTACAGATGTTCTGCAGCAATGTAAGTAAATTAAGCCTTGAAAGTTGATGCAAACAATTCCTACAGGTGTCCCAACCTCTGCTGATTACTTGATTACAAACCCCCTGTCTGTATGAAAGCATTATTGGAACAGACTGTTATTACACCCTCTGAAGCATTATTTGGACAATATTGCACTGCAGGAAGTAGTATATTGGAAACTGGAGGAAACTCTGACAGGAAGAGGTCTGGCAGACCCAAAGCCACAACAGAATCACAAGACAAGTTTCTGAGAGTCATCAGCTTGCATGATAGGCAGCTCACAGGACAACAGCTTCAAGCACAGCTTAACACTGGTCGAAGTAAGCAAGTCTCAGTTTCAACTGTGAAGAGAAGACTTTGAGCTGCAGGTTTGACAGGTCGAGTGGCAGTAAGAAAGCCATTGCTAAGATGGCAAAATAAGAAAAAGAGGCTTGCCTGGGCCATGAAGCACCGCCATTGGACTACTGATGACTGGAAGAAGGTCTTATGGACCGATGAATCAAAATTTGAAATCTTTGGTTCATCACGCAGGGTTTTTGTACGCCGTCGAGTAGGCAAAAGGATGGTTCCTCAGTGTGTGACACCAACTGTCAAACATGGAGGAGGAAGCGTGATGGTCTGGGGCTCTTTTGCTGGATCCAGAGTCGGCAACTTGCACAGAGTGACTGGCACCCTGAACCAAAAGGGCAACCACAGCATTTTGCAGCGCCATGCAATGCCCTCTGGTATATGCCTAGTTGGTCAGGGGTTCATCCTACAGCAAGATAATGACCCTAAACACACCTCCAGGCTATGTCAAAACTACCTTCGAGGAAAAGAACAAGACGGTAGGCTTCAAATCATGGAATGGCCAGCACAGTCTCCAGACTTAAACCCCATCTAGCTGGTTTGGGATGAACTGGACAGAATGGTGACAGCAAAGCAACCTACAAGTGCAACACAATTGTGGGAACTTCTGCAAGTGTTGGGAAGAACTTCCCGAACAATATTTGATTTCCATTGTAGAAAGAATGCCACGAGTGTGTTCGGCGGTTATATCTGCAAAAGGTGGCTACTTTGCTGAATCAAAAATTTAAATTAAATATTGTTAAACAAAATGATTCTATGATTTCTTTTTTATCTCCAATTGTTTATTTGTTCTATGCTTAATTTAAGAGTACATTGAGACATTAAACTGCGTAAATTTCAATAAAAACTGGAAAAATTGAGGTGTTCTAAAACTTTTGACCGGTAGTGTACATACATGCACACAAGCACACAAACACAAAATTTTCACCTTTTGTTGCCTTATAACCTGGAATTAAAATGCATCAAATCAGACTTTTTACACCCTTATTTACACATCGTAACCCACAACTTCCAAATGAAGAACAAATTCTACAAATTTCAGAAAATTCATTAAAGATACAAAACGAAAATATCTTGGTTGGATAAGTGTCCACCCCCTGAGTTAACACTTGGTGGAAGCACCTTTGACAGCAATTACAGCTGAGAGTCTGTTGGGAACGGTGTCTACCAACTTTGCACACCTTGATTGAGCAATATTTGCCCATTCTTCTGTACAAAACTGTTCAAGCTCAGTCAAGTTGCATTGGGAGCGTTGATGAACAGTAATCTTCAAGTCATGCCACAGATTTTCGGTTGGATTTAGGTCCATCAGTTTATGGTGCATGTCAGAGTAGAAACTATATCAAGAAGTCCAAGAAACTATCTGAAGAACTAAGAGATATAATTATGGGGAGGCATGTACACACCTCTCATACAAATAGCAAAAACGTTTCTTTTCTTTTTTTTTGCCAGGCAAGTTATCAAGACAGTTTACACACCTCGAGCAATTCGCCTTTCCTCCAGCTCATCATCATGTCTACGGTAGTAAAGGTAGTTAGTAGGTCTTCCGATCAGCACTATGAAAGGTACTGGGTTAAATTAGTGCTTCAGTTTGGAGGGCTCATGGGTGAATGTCAATGGAAGTTGAAACACTCACCCCAACAAATGTTGTCTGAACCCCATTTGAAGACTTCAACAGATTGATCATCCACAACATTTTGGGGAAGACTGTTCCAGTCTTAAGCTTCCCACTGAGAGGTAACATCTCCGCACGATAAACCTAAACATGTAACAATATGATGGATTTAGAGAGTATTTGTTGCAATCTCTACTTGTACTGTTTCTGGTTCTAACAGATGCGGTTACTTTTAAGGTGGTTATATTCATCTGCGCCTGTGCTGCTGGCATCACCACCTTTGTTGTTGCATTTCGCATCGCCTGAAATAGTCATCCCAGAGTGTTCGTAATTGCAAGCACAAATCCATGATATGTATCCTAAGTAATGTATCCCGAGAAAGATCCAGTGTACATAATTTACATCCTCTATTATGCATTGTCGCAGTGGCTCGAGGGGATAACTTCTAATTTCTCGTTTGGTTTTTGGAGCCAGTCCATCTGAACACCCCCTCACGCTCTCCCTCCATCCCCACCCCACCCGCTGCTTCGCGCCAACCCATGCGGTCTTCCCTATTCCGCATTTGCCATCTGCCTCGGAATTCCTTTGAGAACTCTTGTCCTCCCCGGATCCATGGACATGCAGTCCAACAAACTCAGCATTTACTTTTTATAGGGCTTCAGTGTGTACGTGCTCCTCCAATCCTCCAATAGCTTTGAAACTGTCTAAAGTGAAGTTATGAAGGACAAAAGGGGTTATATATACATGTACAGGGCTGGCTATAACATACTGCAGTCCACATTTTATTGGTTTCAGCAACTCTAAATCCTTCCCCTTTTCTATTTCAATATTCATTACATTGTATGATAGGCTGGTAGGATAGCCTCGCCTCGACAGGGATGCACTCACATCTCTGAGCTCTCCTGGCTTCGATTCCGCCAGATATAAACTGTCATCCTGGTGTTTCAAAGGAAGTATGATTCCCCAATGTGTATGCCGTCCCTCGGATGGATGTTAAACCGGGCTTCCCATCTCCCAGCATTAGTCGGTGGACTAATAGAGTAGGCAAGCTATCATGAGGAGTAGGCAAGCTATCATGAGGAGTGGGAAAGCTATCGTGAGGAGTGGGCAAGCTATCGTGAGGAGTGGGCAAGCTATCGTGAGGAGTGGGCAAGCTATCGTGAGGTGTAGGCAAGCTATCGTGAGGAGTAGGCAAGCTATCATGAGGAGTAGGCAAGCTATCGTGAGGTGTAGGCAAGCTATCGTGAGGTGTAGGCAAGCTATCATGAGGAGTAGGCAAGCTATCATGAGGAGTGGGAAAGCTATCGTGAGGAGTGGGCAAGCTATCGTGAGGAGTGGGCAAGCTATCGTGAGGAGTGGGCAAGCTATCGTGAGGTGTAGGCAAGCTATCGTGAGGAGTAGGCAAGCTATCGTGAGGAGTGGGAAAGCTATCGTGAGGAGTGGGCAAACTATCGTGAGGAGTGGGCAAGCTATCGTGAGGAGTGGGCAAGCTATCGTGAGGAGTAGGCAAGCTATCGTGAGGAGTAGGCAAGCTATAGTGAGGAGTCAGCAAGCTATCGTGAGGAGTAGGCAAGCTATCATGAGGAGTAGGCAAGCTATCGTGAGGAGTAGGCAAGCTATCATGAGGAGTAGGCAAGCTATCGTGAGGAGTAGGCAAGCTATCGTGAGGAGTAGGCAAGCTATCGTGAGGAGTAGGCAAGCTATCGTGAGGAGGAGGTAAGCTATCGTGAGGAGTAGGCAAGCTATCGTGATGAGTAGGCAAGCTATCGTGAGGAGTAGGCAAGCTATCGTGAGGAGTAGGCAAGCTATCGTGAGGAGTAGGCAAGCTATCGTGAGGAGTAGGCAAGCTATCGTGAGGAGTAGGCAAGCTATCGTGAGGAGTAGGCAAGCTATCGTGAGGAGGAGGTAAGCTATCGTGAGGAGTAGGCAAGCTATCGTGATGAGTAGGCAAGCTATCGTGAGGAGTAGGCAAGCTATCGTGAGGAGTAGGCAAGCTATCGTGAGGAGTAGGCAAGCTATCGTGAGGAGTAGGCAAGCTATCGTGAGGAGTAGGCAAGCTATCGTGAGGAGTAGGCAAGCTATCGTGAGGAGTAGGCAAGCTATCGTGAGGAGTAGGCAAGCTATCGTGAGGAGTAGGCAAGCTATCGTGAGGAGTAGGCAAGCTATCGTGAGGAGTAGGCAAGCTATCGTGAGGAGTAGGCAAGCTATCGTGAGGAGTAGGCAAGCTATCGTGAGGAGTAGGCAAGCTATCGTGAGGAGTAGGCAAGCTATCATAAGGAGTAGGCAAGGTATCGTGAGGAGTAGGCAAGCTATCGTGAGGAGTAGGCAAGCTATCGTGAGGAGTAGGCAAGCTATCGTGAGGAGTAGGCAAGCTATCGTGAGGAGTAGGCAAGCTATCGTGAGGAGTAGGCAAGCTATCGTGAGGAGTAGGCAAGCTATCATGAGGAGTAGGCAATCTATCATAAGGAGTAGGCAAGGTATAGTGGGGAGTCCGCAAGCTATCGTGAGGAGTAGGCAAGCTATCATGAGGAGTAGGCAAGCTATCGTGAGGAGTAGACAAGCTATCGTGAGGAGTATGCAAGCTATCATGAGGAGTAGACAAGCTATCGTGAGGAGTAGGCAAGCTATTGCCAGTACCCTGAATAAATTGCAAATTCCTGCTCTAACCTACAGGGGGAACTGCATCAGCAGCACAGCTGCGCTCCAAGCAAATGATGATGCTACTTGCAGGCATATACTGCATACAAAGCAAGAATAAGTGTACAGCGTATCACTCCCTCATGCTCCCTTCCCAACTTTATTTATATTTACTACTTATCAAAGAGCACATGGATTTCCCTTCCAGCACAGGCACATACCTTGGTCAATAGTTCCCTGGCCATGCTTTCATGCATCCCCTTCAATTAGGGTAGGACAGTAGCAACAAGAGATCACAGTCATGCCTGTTCTAGGAAAAGTTGCACTCGTGACCAAATATACTTGCCTTGATTCCAGGGTCCGAAGTAGTGTGGATTTGTCTGTCTTCAGGGGAGATCCATCACTGTATGCCAAGGAGAGGGGAATTCTACTGATAGGGAAGGAGAGGATGTGCCAGAGATTGAACCCAGCAATGTGTTGTGAAGCAACAACAATGATCCTCCCAAATATATCCTGATATGACTCGTTCAGCAACCACTATCAATCGAGAAACTTTAGATTTCTTCGTCTTGCTGCTGCATGTGTGAGAAGTGTTATGATTTATGGGAGCGAGACATGGGTAATGAACGTAGAGCAGCAAGGAAGGCTGGAAAGGGTGGAAATGCGAATGGTTCGGTGGATGTGTGGAGTATCGTTGACAGAGAGGAAGACAAATGATGAATAGCGAAAGATGATGGGAATAGAGTCTGTGATGGATGCTGTGAAGAGAAACAGGTTAAGATGGTTTGGTCATGTGTTGAGGAAGGATGAAAGTGACTGGTTGAGAAGAGTGATGGAAATGAATGTAGAAGGAAGTCGAGGACGGGGAAGACCGAGAAAGACTTGGCTAAAGATGGTGGAAGAAGAAATGCGGGCAAGGGGGTTAACAAGGGGAGATGCAGTAAATAGGGCAAAATGAAGGAGATTGTCATGAGGACCGCAAGGCTAACCCCCGCTCTGGCAGGGAAAATGGCCTTAAAATGCCTGATGTTGTTGTCGTCTTGCTGTTCTTAGCAGCGAAATTCACTACCCTCATTCTCGGAAAAGTTTGGAGGAATTGAGCATTGTCAACAGCACACTCTTCCTCAAGTTTCTGGTGTTGTTCATGGCACCTTGAAAGCTTTTGAAGCAGGGATGTCCTTGTCTCTTCTGTAGTTGCTTTCCCGGATGCAATATTCAGAAGATCTTTGGATGTTGAAGCAGTGTTTTCACAGGGGTTGCAGGAATCCTTCACGATATTGGCCAAGGCATTGATGTGCCTATTGTCCTTTTTCAACATGCCATGAGTAAAGCTGTGTTGCAGGTTGTTCTCCCACCTCTATCTGAAAGAGATTTCGTAATTATGACATAGCCATCCCTCTCTGGTGGTGGTGATGGACCAGCATCGGAATGCACTTTCCGAGTTGTGAAAGGCAATGATACTTTTCATTGGAGAGACTGCGCCCCTGTTGAGCGACTGCTCCATACTCAAATTGATGGCATTTCCTGCAAAGTTTCTGCTAGTGCAGCGAATGGAGAATGCTCCAAGGTCCAGAATCTCCAAGCATTTTGGATCGAGATTCTGAAGTTTGTGGAGAAAGAGAGTCCTCTATCGAGCATAATTCAGATGATTAAGACTGAAGAAAATTTCGACAAGTTTTGGAAGAACTGAGATGTTCAGGTCAACATTATTTGTGCACACTGCTCTTTGCAGATATCTGAATATCCTGCTGACGATATACACATATGTGGTCCAAAAGGATGCCATTGGTCCCAGTCATTGTTTCCATCACCACACTAAAAAATTTGTTCATACAATGTCAGAAAATTTTGGAATGACTCATTCTCCCGGAAATTGTTTTTAATGTCTATTTGGTCAGAGGGAGCATTCTTTACAATAGTCATCAACGTCTGCACCTCATCCTCACTCACATACAAATTTAGAAATCACCTTGAGGGAGCACATCATGGTCTCTTTGACAACATCGTTCTACGTTGGAGGAAGAGAAATGGGGTCCGTATAGCAAATCGCTTGCCGAGGTAAGGCATCATGCACAAATCGCTAATAGAAAACTGCAAAGAGAGCCTTCATGGTGGCCTGCAGATACCAGTAGAAGTCTATGTCCTGTGGTCACAGTCTTCAAATTCCATCTTCCTCAGATAATTGAGAGAGATTAAATAATGCTCTGTACAATGGTGTTGGGCTAGCGGCTAGGGTGCCGGCTTGGGATCCTAGGATCCTGAGTTCGAATCCCGGTCGATCGCTGAATTAACGCCAGGGGGGTTGAACTCAGCCTGTTCATCCTTCCGAGGTCGGCTAATTGAGTACCAGTTCACTGGTAATTCCCTGTTTGTCGTTAAAGGCGGCAAAAAGGGTTGGCGGCAGGAAGGGCATCCGGCCGTAAAACATTGCTTCAAAAAGGGGACCGAAAAACAACAACAACCACGGTCCCCGAAAAAGGTCAACCCCCGCTTGCAGGGAAAAATGGCCTCTAAAGGTGTTTTTTTTATACAATGGCATCCAATATGGTTGAATGTCTTTTTCGAGCTGCTGAGACTGTCTTCTCATTCTGCCAGCACGGATTTCCAGATCGAGTTCCTCTTGTCTTAGGCATTTGTTCTGGTAGCAGATACACACGGTCACGTGTAGGGTGTGTTTTCCCCATCCCGGGTCTCTATATTGACATCATAATTATCCCAAGCGAGGGCTGCTCCATAGCCAGCCGCCAGTTAGAGGCTGTCAGGGGTTTCATGGTTCTATTCACAACATATGAAGGCAAATTCTGTTTCAAGTGCCTTCACTTCATCGTAGCTGATCGAATGCCCGAGTCAGTTGAGGATCATTAGGACCATCGGCATCAGATGACCCAGTCAGAGTTCTGAATCCGAGTCCGACAGTGGTGTGTTCCCAGGGATACACTGTTCCTCTTGAAGTGTTATAAATGGCATCAGATGCACTGGCCAGAACTCTCCTCTCAATTGCATTATTGTATTCCCTCTCCTCAGTTTCACACAAACCTTGGAAAAGTGTCCTGTAGAACAGCTTGATTGGTTGAGGTTTGTTTGTGATTAAATAACTGTTTGATAATTTAAATTACCTTCTTACTGTTTTTGTGACTTTTGTACTGTATTTTTTAAAAGCTGCACAGTATGAGTACAGTGCAGTGTGACTGTAACCGAGAAGAGGAAGAAGAACCCTATAGTACAAAAATGCGTCAAGTCGTAATGAGGATACCGCAAGGAAAACGCGCAAAGTGATGTCATTGACGGAAAATATAGCTTTAGACAAACTTGGATTGGTGTTATTGCTGTGTCAACCTGCAAGCTCTATGTTGTTAATGAGTTGTTTTTTTTTTATACAGAATCGATGCTCGTGTAAGAGCTAACACATTGAACATGAAAACATGCACAGCCACATAAAACATGCAATTAAGGGAGCAGGAGACAAGAGGGGGAGAGAGAAGCACACAAGCACAACAACAGAAGAGAACAGGGACGTCGGTAGATCTGTGGAAGGGGGAGGGCTGGGGGAGGAGTGAGGGGTACACGGTATAAAGCAAATGAACACGACTAGGAATTTCAGGAAAGAAGTTGGGGATTATAAGAGGTGGATTTGGGGTGTTTTAACAGGGGTAGAAAAGATCAAGGTTTTGGATGGGGGAAGATAAGAGATTGTGGTGAACAGCTGTTTTAAAGACCTGGAGGGAGGAGTGGGATTGAAGAGAGTGAGGGAGTTTGTTCCAGAGGCGGGAGAAAAGAGGAATGAAGGAGTGAAGGTGAATAGAGTCTTGATTTTGGCAGTTTCACCAGAAGAGGGTTGCTGGCAGATCTTGTGCGTCCTGCAGGAATATTTGGGGGACAGAGCACAGACAGAACAGGGGGAGCAAGGCCGGAGAGGAGTCGGTAGAAGACACAAAGAGCACAGAAAGACAAAGAAAGGCCGGAGAGTTGCCTGTTGTAAGAGAGAGAAAGACCCTCAGAATCAGGTACATCGCACGGGAGATTTCAATGATTCTGAATGCTTTGGTTTCAACCATGTGAAGCCGAGCTAGGTGTGAAGCAGAAGCACCAGCCCAGAGGGGAGATCAGTATTCCATTGACCTGCAGATGAAAGCTTTGTATGTGGTGAGGAGCTCAGAAGTGCCCAAAAAGTACTTCGCATGATGGACCATGCCCAGTCAGCGAATGGCTTTGGAGGCCAGCTTGGAAATGTGGTTGACCAAATATGGTACATGAAAGAAAGTGAGGACAAAATACAGGTCAGTACTGCTGAACCTTTAAATGTGAAAGTGTAATTTGTTAGCAGACATGACCCTGGTTTAGAGAGAATGGAAGGAAAACTTTTAAACGTATGGATGGAGGATCGGGCTCAGAAAAAGGATTCTGTTAATAGGTCTGATCAATGCGAAAGTCAGATCTCAGTATAACTCACTTGTATTTATGAGCATCTGCCATGGTGATGCCACCCCAAAAGTGTCTGTTAATGACCATACCATATTCAGAGGACTTCAATGCTTAATTCAGAGCCAGTTTCATTCAGGACCTCCTATGTTGGATCTAGAGCCTTTTTGGGTGCCATCTTTGGGCATCTGCAGGGTTGTTGCCACCCCCCAAAATGTCTGTTAATGACGATATTGTAGCGGCTACCGCTGGGTTTTCACAATCGCCTTGCACCTATCAAGGACGCGGAGCGATCACCATGCCGGGCTCGTCCAGGACGCCCGGGCAGGCTCGCCCTCAACTTGCCAGGCCACAGCCAGGACACTGGGCCACGCCCCCTCTCGCCTTTCCTGGGCAAATGCTCCGGGATAATATGTATATATATTGCTGCCCGATAAACGGGCTTTTCAGAGTGCCTGAGTGTTTGGTTTGATTAAAGCAACTCGGATGAATTCCAGCTTTTTGTCGCGTCCATTCTTCCGATCGACGTGGGAGCCCCAGCTCCTTCATTGGTGACCTACCGACATGGACACGGCAGTCGCCCTTGAACTGCCTACCTTCTGGGAGGCTCACGCGGCGGTTTGGTTCGCACAGGCGGATTCCCTGTTCGCCCTGCGAGGCATCACGGAGGACGACACCCGCTTCCACCATGTGGTAGCAGCGCTCGGTTCGGCCACCGCAGCCCGTGCCCTGAGCCTCCTCGAGAGCCCGCCAGCCGCTGACAAATACGGCGCGATTAAGAAGCTTCTCCTCGACGCTTTCGCCCTCCCATCGGCGGAACGCGCACGGCGCCTGCTCAACCTGCCCGAGCTCGGCGACACGCGCCCTTCCGAGCGAATGGACTACATGCTTTCACTGCTCGGCGAGCACTCTCCGGCATTCCTGTTCCGGGAGCTGTTCCTCCGTCAGCTGCCTAACCCGGTACGCCTCGCCCTGGCAAGCACGACGATCACAGATCCCCGGGCCCTTGCCAGAGAAGCCGACAAGATCTCCGCCGCAGGACAGCGCATCGCAGCGGCGACATGGGACCCACCGCCGTCCGACGCAACATCCATGGCGCCCGAGCACCCGGCACGGTCGACGACCGAACTGCCGACGCAATTGGCGGCCGCTACACCGAGCCGACCACCTCCAGCACGACGACCGGGGCCTCCACCTGACCAAGCGTGGTGTTACTATCATGCCAGGTTCGGACAGAAGGCCCGGACATGCCGACCCCCGTGCACCTTCGGCAGGCCGGGAAACGGCCGGGCCGGCGTTCATTACCAGCCATGAGCGCCGGCCACACGGGCAACTTACTGTTCATCACGGATAAAGCGTCCGGATGGCGCTTCCTGTGCGACACCGGTGCCCAACTGAGCGTCATACCCGCCTCTGACCAGGACAGGCAATCCGCGGTTTGCGGCCCCTCCTTGGTTGCGGCCAATGGATCGACCATCCGCACCTTCGGCCCGCACAACGTCACCCTCTGCTTCGGCGGCCAACGCTTTGCTTGGACGTTTGTAACCGCAAACGTGCCCATGGCTCTGCTAGGCGCCGACTTCCTCTGCGCACACGGACTGCTGGTGGACGTCCAACGGCGTCGTTTAATCAACGCCGAAACCTTCAGCTCCCTGGTATGCACATTGAGCAGCTCCGCGCCGACCGAGCTGGCATGCGCCGTCCCGGCGGCGAACGAGTTTGCTCGCCTGCTCAGGGAGTTCCCGGCCCTCACGCGGCCGACGTTTTCGGCCGTCGCAGTACGGCATGGGATCGAGCACCACATACCAACCACGGGCCCGCCGGTCTACGTCAGGGCCCACCGCCTCGACCCAGCCAAGCTCGCCGTGGCGAAGGCCGAATTCGACGCGTTGGAGCACCTCGGCATCGTGCGGCGCTCCGATAGCGCGTGGGCCTCGCCACTGCACATCGTGCCAAAGCCGGGGGGTAGATGGCGCCCGTGTGGCAACTACCGCCGTCTCAATGACGCTACCACCCCGACAGGTACCCGATCCCGCATATCCAAGACTTCTCCGCCCGTCTGGCGGGACGGGTCATTTTTTCGAAAATTGATCTCATACGGGGATATCACCAGGTACCTGTCAGGGCGGCCGACGTCCCTAAAACGGCAGTCATCACGCCGTTCGGCTTATTCGAATTCTTGCGGATGCCGTTTGGTCTCAAGAACGCGGCTCAGGCGTTCCAGCGCTTGATGGATGGCGTGCTGCGTGACCTGCCGTTCCTTTTCGTTTACCTGGACGACATCCTCGTCGCCAGCACGTCCCGGGCCGAGCACCTCCTCCACCTCCGAACACTGTTCGGGCGCCTCAGCGAGCACGGCCTCATCGTCAACCCGGCCAAATGCCACTTCGGCACGACGGCCGTTGATTTTTTGGGCCACCACATCACCAAGAACGGGGCCGTGCCGCTGCCAACCAAGGTCGAGGCCATCACCACGTTCCCGCGTCCCCGCACCATAAAGGCCCTGCAGGAATTCCTGGGAATGGTGAATTTTTATCACCGCTTCGTGCCCCGCGCTGCTCAACTCATGCGGCCCCTCTACGAAGCCCTCCGGGGCAAGCCGGCCAAGCACGACATCGCCTGGTCCGCAGCAATGGATGCCGCCTTCCAAAGCTCAAAGCGGGCCCTCGCCGACGCAACACTGCTCGCTCACCCGGTGCTCAACGCTCCCATCGCCCTCACCACGGATGCCTCCGACTACGCGGTGGGCGCCGTACATGAGCAATGGGTGAACGGGGTTTGGCAGCCACTCGCTTTTTTCAGCCGGCAGCTCTGGCCGAACGAGCTCAAATACAGCACGTTTGACCGGGAGCTCCTCGGTCCACACCTGGCCGTCCGCCATTTCCGCCACCTCCTGGAGGGCCGACCTTTCGCGGCGTTCGTCGACCACAAGCCGTTGGTTTACGCCATGGCCAAGGTCACGGAGCCGTGGTCGGCCCGCCAACAGCGCCACCTCTCCGCCGTGTCGGAGTTTACCACGGACATCCGGCACGTCGCCGGCAAAAACAACGCCATGGCCGACTGTCTTTCCCTGGCCAGCGCGAACGCGGTCCACCTGGGCGTGGACTTTGCGCTTATGGCGGCAGACCAAACCACCGACACCACGGTGCAAGCCCTCCGGGCGGCGGACACGGGCCTCCGCCTGGCCGACATCCCCTTCGCGGACACTGTCCTGCTCTGCGACGTCTCCCAAGGCCAGCCTCGCGCCATCGTGCCCGTCACCTGGCAACGCCGCATCTTCGCCTCCCTCCACGGCCTTTCCCACCCGGGCCGGAAAGCTTCCCAGAAGCTGGTGTCGGCGTGATTCGTCTGGCACGGCCTTCGTCGGGACGTCCGCGATTGGACCAGCACCTGCACGGCCTGCCAACGGGCCAAGGTCCACCGACACACCCAGGCCCCGCTGGCACCTTTCACCGTGCCCGAACGACGTTTCGACCACGTCAACGTGGATCTGGTGGGCCCCCTCCCCCCGTCACGGGGGTTCACACACCTGCTCACCATGGTGGACAGGACCACCAGGTGGCCGGAGGCCGTTCCCCTCGTCTCCACCACCGGCGACGTGGCGCAGGCTTTCATCGCCACCTGGGTCGCCCGCTTCGGCGCACCGGCGGACATCTCGTCAGACCGCGGACCACAGTTCACCTCCGAGCTGTGGGGCGCGGTCGCCCACAACCTGGGGGTCAAGCTCCACCGTACTACAGCCTACCACCACCAAGCAAACGGGTTGTGCGAGCGATTCCACCGCTCCATGAAGGCCGCGCTCATGGCCGGCCTTCAAGACGGCAGTTGGGCCGACCGGCTGCCATGGGTCCTTTTGGGCCTCCGCACGGCCCCCAAGGAGGACCTCCAGGCATCCACCGCCGAGCTTGTCTATGGCCAGGCGCTACGCGTCCCGGGCGAATTCGTGCCCGACGCTACCAGTCCCTGGTCCGCAGCTCACCAGCGCTCGGACCTCCAGGAGGCCGCCCGACGGTTTGCCCCCGTGCCAACATCCCACCACGGTGACCCCCAGTCCTACGTCCTCCCGGCACTTTGCACAGCGGAGTATGTTTTTGTGCGTCACGACGCACATCGGGGGCCACTCCGGCCGCCGTACGATGGGCCCTTCCGGGTGCTGCGACGGGACGACAAGTCGTTCGTCATCGACATCGGCGGCAGGTCGGACCGGATTGCGGTGGACCGCCTCAAGCCGGCGCACGTGGACGTCGACCACCCACCACGGGTGGCCCTTCCGCCGCGGCGAGGCCACCCCCCGTCCACGGTGCCCCCCACTCGACCGCCCACCACCACACCGGACCCCCTCCCACGACCCGCCAGGGGTCACTTCGGCCGGGTCATCAGGACCCCCCTCAAATTGACCCTGCCGGTGCAAGTCGATTCTGGGGGGACGTGTGTAGCGGCTACCGCTGGGTTTTCACAATCGCCTTGCACCTATCAAGGACGCGGAGCGATCACCATGCCGGGCTCGTCCAGGACGCCCGGGCAGGCCCGCGCTCAACTTGCCAGGCCTCGGTCGGGATGCCCAGGCATGCCCGGGCATGCCCGGGTAGGCTCGCCCTCAACTTGCCAGGCCACAGCCAGGACGCTGGGCCACGCCCCCTCTCGCCTTTCCTGGGCAAACGCTCCGGGATAATATGTATATATATTGCTGCCCGATAAACGGGCTTTTCAGAGTGCCTGAGTGTTTGGTTTGATTAAAGCAACTCGGATGAATTCCAGCTTTTTGTCGCGTCCATTCTTCCGATCGACGTGGGAGCCCCAGCTCCTTCAATATACCATATTCAGGGGGCCCCAATGCTTCATCCTAGGTCGGTTTCATTTGGGGCCTCCTACGTTGGATCCAGTGCCTTTTGGGGGAGCTGCTTTTAATGACCTGGGGACCAACAGCCGCTCACCTTCAATATCCTGGCAGACGTCCATTTTCCAGGCTTAGAGGGCAGTTTCTAGCATCCTGTGAGGTGGTGCATCCTTGGGACCTCGTTAGTTGGAGTGTAATGGTCTGGGCTGCCGTGGTACTCTGTTGTCGTCTTAGGAAAGCCATCCCACATCACAACGCGCCCCGAGGGATCACGACCTGCACTTCCATCGTGGTGACGACCTGACATTGTGGAGACGAAGCCAAACAAAAATCCATAAGAGACCATTTCTACTGCAAACAAATGCATTCCAAAAGGCTGAATGCATTACACCGCAGTTAACTTCACTTACCAGGATCTGCAGCGATGAGCACATTTTCTCGGTGAGTAATAACTTTGTTAATGAAATTGTTCCCTTTCCTGAAATGGCTTACAAATTTATTGCCTCGTTCGAATGGCGCCGAAGGGGACATTAAGAATCAAATGGTGCACGATCGGAACATAGTTTAACGCATTTCCATTCCGAAGACGTCAACGAAAACGTCTCCGACGGGAGTATGTCAAACTTCATTTGGAACATGGTGTTTCCACATCCAGTCGTATACGTCTACACCATATATATATATGCCTTGCGAACGTCAACCGTGATGAATCGATTCGAGTAACACTGAGTGACCACATGATTCTATAAAGCGAGAAGCTGCTCTACAAGAACGACACTTTTCCTCCAATCTATATGCGATTTCCACATGAAGACCTTTTTTCAAAAGCCCTGCAACCAATGTTTCTTCTGATCGGGAGTAACATGGAAACACTAGATTGAAATATCCCACGTCCATAGCCAGCAGGTGCTTAATTGCTCCTCCAAATGGTTCGTCTGAATTGGAAGTGGAATTCTAGGAAAATTGCCTCTTGATTTGGTAAAGTTGAGCTAACAGCAATTTCATTATTTCATTTACTAATATTGAATGTTTGCCAACAACCCATGTTGTGGCTGGCTCGATGTGAGGCTGCATGGGCTGGCGGGATACATGAGAAGTACGCGCATGCACCTGCCAGTTGTCAGGTCTGGGTTTGAATACCCACCCAGCTATAAACTGTCATCCTGGTGTTTCACAGGCAGTGTGAGGAATCCTTTACAAAGAGTATTTGAGTTACCATCAGTATCCTGAAGAAATTGTAAGTGCTTGCCTGGACTATGGATGGGAGGTGGTTTGACTGTCTTGATGGGTCCTCGAAAACAGGTTACTCTACTCGCTATCTTAGTGTGTAGTTGATCTCTGGGTCGCAGCTTCTGTACTGCAAACAAATTGATCAGGTGAACAGCCTTCTTTGGGTAAATAGGGCAACACACACACACACACACACACACACACATACACACACACACACACACACACACACACACACACACACACACACCCCACTCCCTTGCGTCTATACTATAAGAGAGATGTTTGTCTGTCTGTGTGTCGCCATTTTTCTCAGCAATGGCCAAACAGATCTTCGTCAAACTTTCAGTGGTTCATCAGTGAGGGTTGGGGAGTGTTTCAGTCCAATTTTTTTTGGAAAAAGTTGGGGAAAAGTTGAATTTCTTTGGATTTATTTTTCTAAATCTCTCCAAAGTGCCTAAGCCTTTGTAGTTATGTGTAAGGTAATATTAAATGATCACCGACCCCATTTTCTCAGTGGGTTTAGGGAAGTGTTTTAGGCCCCGACAATAAGAAATAGAAAAAATTTGAGTTCTTCAAATGCCAACAGGATTAGAATATCACCGGGCAATGCTGGGTACCCCTGCTAGTATCAGATATGCAGATGCCCCTTTAGTTATGGTTATGCTAGACGCAGCGGTCGGGAACCTATGGCTCGCGAGCCATATATGGCTCTTCCGATGACGGCATATGGCTCCCAGACAATTTTGAGTCGAAAAAAAAAAAATTAAAAAAAAAAAAAAAGTTTGGAATCTCCTGCAAAAGCTAGCTGGCTTTACGTCCAATCTCCTGCAGTCATTCAAAGCACGTTTTGGAGAATTTCGTGCGCGCACTGGTCTTTTCAAGTTCATCACTCATCCACATGAGTGTGCAGTGGACAAAATCGACCTGACATGCATCCCCGGGGTCTCTATCGGAGACTTTGAGCTGGAAGTTGCTGACCTGAAGGCATCAGACATGTGGATGAGTAAGTTCAAGTCACTTAATGGAGAGTTGGAAAGTCTTGCGCGACAGCGAGCAGAGCTGGCGAGGGAACACAAGTGGACAGAAATGAAAAATCTTCAATCTGAAGACCAGCTGATTCTTAAAACTTGGAACGAGCTTCCTGTGACATACCACACAATGCAGCGTGTGAGTATTGCCGTATTGACCATGTTTGGCTCTACATATGCATGTGAGCAGTCATTCTCGCATATGAGGTAGCAGTAACTCCCGACCAGCTTTCAGTAAGTTACAATCATGATTTGTTCCTATCCATTAATAAACACTTCTAACTGCAATATGCAGATGTTATTATCAACAATCACTTTTATCAATACATTAGATTCAAAAACATATTTGTTTTACTTTGCTCTTAAGCTGGTGATTCAAAACTTGCGAATTATGACGAAAATATATTAACTCTAGCCTAAAGAGTTTGTCATCCTTCTAAATAAATTTGGATAAGTCAACTAAATCAAATTTACCACTTAAAACAGTAACATTGAAAATTTGTACATATCAATTAAATCAAATTTAACACTTGTGTGGTAGAGTGATACTGCTGTCTCCCTTGACATATCACGTGCCTTCGATACGGTCTGTTACCCCGCTCTGCTCACCAAACTCTCCTCCTATGGTATCCATGGAAATCTCCACGCGTGGCTTGCGGACTTCCTCTCTGGCCGAAGTCAACGTGTGGCACTGAATGGGTTTCTCTCATCTCCCTTTCCTGTTCAGGCTGGAGTTCCCCAAGGCAGTGTTCTGGGCCCTGTGCTTTTTCTGGTCTTCATTAGTGATCTCTCCGACTCTCTGGAAAATCCTCTCTATCTCTTTGCTGATGACTCTACTCTCTGCCGCTCCATACCTCATCCCTCAGATCTGCAGTCTGCAGCCTCCTCACTCTGCAGACCTGGACAAAATCACAAACTGGTCAAACAAGTGGACCATGTCTTTCAATCCTGACAAAACTCACACTCTCACTTTGTCTCTCTGAAAAGATCGTCTGGAAAACCCTCTAATCTACTTTCTGAACAATCCTCTCCAATAAGTTCTGTCACTCAAGCTTTTGGGTCTCACTATTTGCCATGATCTTTCCTGGGGAAACCACATTTCCAAGCTGTCCTCCAAAGCCAGTCACCGACTGGGCATCCTCCATCGTGCGAAGTCCTTCCTTGGCACACCTGAGCTCCTCGCCACATACAAGGCTTTCATCCACAGCCCAATGGAATACTCTTCTCCCATCTGGGCTGGTGCTCCTGCCTCACACCTATCTCGTCTTCACGCTGTTGAAACCAAAGCTTTTTTTTTTTTTTTTTTTTTTTTTTTTTTTGTATACAATATCGAGGCTCGTGAAAGAGCGAACATTAATCACACAGAAAGACAAACCGACACATAAAACATATAACATAGGGAGCGGTAGACAAGATGGGGAGAGAGGGGGAAGGACACAAACACAACATTTGAGAGCAGGGACCGAGAGACATGGAGACATCGAGAGATCTGAGAGAGGGCGAGGGCTTTGGGGGGGGGGGGGGCGTGGGAAGGGGGCAGTGGGAGAGGTATAAAACATATGGACACTGCCAGGACTTCCAGGAAAGAAGTTGGAATTTCAAACAAGGTGGATCTGGGGTGAATTAGCGGGGGTAGAAAAGATCAAGGTTTTGGATGGGGGAAGATAAGAGATGGTGGTGAACAGCTGTTTTAAAGACCTGGAGGGAGGAGTGGGATTGAAGGGAGTGAGGGAGTTTGTTCCAGAGGCGGGAGAAAACTGCAACTTTCAGAATCATTGGAATCTCCCACGATGAAGCTAACTCCGAGGGCCTTTCCATCACTCACGGCAGAAAGGTAGGTGGTCTTTCTGTCTTCTACCAACTCCTATCTGGCTGAGCTCCCCCAGCTCTATTTGTGCTCTGTCCCCCAAATATTCCTTCAGGTCGCACAAGATCTGCCAGCAACCCTCTTCTGGTGAAACTGCCAAAATGAAGACCCTCTGCTCAACTTCACTCCTTCATTCCTCTTTACTCCCGCCTCTGGAACAAACTCCCTCACTCTCTTCAATCCCACTCCTCCCTCCAGGTCTTTAAAACAGCTGTTCAGCACCATCTCTTGTCTTGCCCCATTCAAAACCTTGATCTCTTCTACCCCCGTTGATTCACCCCATATCCATTTTTATTTGAAATCCCGACTTCTTTCTTTCCTGGAAGTTCTAGCAGTGTCCGTGTGTTTTATACCTTTCCCACCAAACCCCCTCCTCCACCTCCCCCCCTCCACCTTCCAATGCCTCCTCCACCCAAGCCCTCTCCCTCTCACGGAACTTCCGTTGTCCCTGTTCTCTGCTGTTGTACTTGTGTGCTCCCTTCTCTCTCCCCATCTTGTCTCCCGCTCCCTTTATTGCATGTTTTATGTGTCCGTTTTTATTTGGGGGGGGGGGGGGGATTGATGTTAGCTTTTACACGAGCCTCGATCTTGTATATGAAAAAAACAAAAAAACAAACAAAAGAAAAACACTTAAAACTGTATCATTGAAAATTTGTACATATCAATTGAATCAAATTTAACAGTTAAAACAATGTTTGAAAATTTTAATGAATCAATTAAATACAATTTTACACTAAAAACAGTGTAAAAGAAAATTTGGAGAAATCAATTAAATCAAACAAATCAATAAAACCGTGGGAGTTGTTGTTTGACCGTGGGAGTTGTTGTATGCAGATGATCTGGTGTTGATTGTGGAACATATGGATGGACTGAAGGAGAAGCTGAACAAGTGGAAGGAATGTATGGAGACAAAAGGTCTGAAGGTGAATATCGGAAAAACGAAGGTGATGGCAAGTGGTAAAGCATGTGGTAAGGTGGAAAGAACTGGGAAGTGGCCGTGTGCTGTGTGCAGGAAGGGTGTCAGAGTGAACTCCATTCAATGTACAATGTGCGCTGAGTGGGTTCATCAAAAATGTAGTGGTTTGAGAGGGTTATTAACCAGTGTGGCAGCTACATTCAAGTGTAAGGTGTGCACAGAGGGAGCTGCAGATGAAGGAAATGTTGAGTTGGTTCTTGGAAACGGAGTGAAGCTGGAAGGTGTGAAAACATTTTGCTACCTTATTAGACATGCTGAATGGAGAAGGTGGATCAGACTCGGCAACGGTTGCTTGAGTGAGATGTGCATGGAAGAAGTTTCAGGAACTGAGTGACGTGCTTACGAGGAGGGGAGTGTCGTTGAAGCTGAAGTGAAAGGTGCATGCTGCATGCGTGAGAAGTGTTATGATTTATGGGAGCGAGACATGGGTAATGAATGTAGAGCAGCAACGAAGGCTGGAAAGGGTGGAAATGTGAATGGTTCGGTGGATTTGTGGAGTATCGTTGAGAGAGAGGAAGACAAATGATGAATTGCGAAAGATGATGGGAATAGAGTCTGTGATGGATGCTGTGAAGAGAAACAGATTAAGATGGTTTGGTCATGTGTTGAGGAAGTATGAAAGTGACTGGTTGAGAAGAGTGATGGAAATGAATGTAGAAGGTAGTGGTGGACGGGGAAGACCGAGAAAGACTTGGCTGAAGGTGGTGGAAGAAGAAATGCGGGCAAGGGGGTTAACAAGGAGAGATGCAGAAAATAGGGCAAAATGGAGAGGATTGTCATGGGGACCGCAAGGCTAACCCCCGCTCTAGCAGGGAAATGGCTTTGAAGTGCCTGTTGTTGTTTGTTGTAATTAAATCAAAATTAACACTTAAAACAGTATCATTGAAAATTTGGATAAATCAATTAAATCAAATTTACCACTTAAAACAGTATCATTGAAAATGTGTATATATCAACTAATTAAAACATAACACTTAGAACAGTGTCATTGAAAATTTGTATAAATCAATTAAATGAAATTTAACACATAAAACAGTGTCATTGAAAATTCGTATAAATCAATTAAATGAAATTTAACACTTAAAACAGTATCATTGAAAATTAGTATATATCAACGAATTAAAATTTAACACTTAAAACAGTATCATTGAAAATTTGTATTTTTTTTTTTTTTTTTTTTTTTTTTTTTTTTGTATACAAGATCGAGGCTCGTGAAAGAGCGAACATTAATCACACAGAAAGACAAACCGACACATAAAACATATAACATAGGGAGCGGTAGACAAGATGGGGAGAGAGGGGGAAGGACACAAACACAACATTTGAGAGCAGGGACCGAGAGACATGGAGACATCGAGAGATCTGAGAGAGGGCGAGGGCTTTGGGGGGGGGGGCGTGGGAAGGGGGCAGTGGGAGAGGTATAAAACATATGGACACTGCCAGGACTTCCAGGAAAGAAGTTGGAATTTCAAACAAGGTGGATCTGGGGTGAATTAGCGGGGGTAGATTAATAGATATAAATTATATAGCGGGGGTAGATATAAATCAATTAAATGAAATTTAACATTTAAAACAGCATGATTGAAAATTTGTATAAATTGATTAAATCAAATTTAACACTAAAAACAGTATCATTGAAAATGTGTATACAGTCACGTGAAAAAGTAAGTACACCCCATGTAAAGTTTTAACTTTTTCAACATATTTCAACATACAGCTATTTTATCTTCTTTTCACCAATATTGATAGATAAAGGTGATATAATACAACAAATATCATGAAACATTTACATTTTGTAGTCCATTGTATAATTTAAATAAACATAAATGCCATTTTCGCATGTGGAAAAAGTAAGTACGCCCCATAAAATGTTTTTTAAATCTTTTTAACATATGTGGACATATCAATATTTGATCTTAATTTAAACAGTATCTATAGATAAAGTTGATCTAATTGAACAAAAAACAATGAAAATTGGACTTTGCAATAATTTATTCAACAAAAAATTAACAGAGATGCCATTTCCTTCTGTGGAAAAAGTAAGTTGGCTCTAATAGGTGGTATTGCCCCCTTTGACAGAAACAACCTCAAGTAGGCGTTTCTTGTAACTGTCTACCAGTCTCTGACATCGACGGGGAGAAATTTTTGCCCACTCCTCCATGCAGAATTCTTTCAGCTGTGCGATGTTTGAGGGGTTTGTTGCATGCACAGCTCATGTCAAACCCCCCCACAACATCTCGATGGGATTTAGATCCGGGCTTTGACTTGGCCATTCCAGAACCCTCCATTTCTTTCTTTTCAGCCATTCCTTGGTGGATTTACTGGTATGTTTAGGGTCATTGTCATATTGCAAGGTCCACCTTCGGTTGAGCTTCAACTCTCTGACAGATGGCCTCACATTATCCTCAAGCACCATCGGGTACAATGAAGAATTCATAGTGGATTCTATGATGGTGAGCTGCCCAGGCCCTGATGCAGCAAAATTGCCCCAAACCATAATATTTCCACCACCATGCTTTACAGTTGGTATCAGGTTCTTGTGGTCAAATGCTGTCTTTGGTTTTCACCAAACATGTCTTCTGGTACTGTGGCCAACTAGCTCTACCTTTGACTCATCTGTCCAGAGCACAATGTTCCAGAAGTACTGGTCTTTGCCAAGTTGTTCATTGGCAAACTTTAGTCTTGCCCTGATATTCTTTCTGGACAGCAAAGGTTTCCTCCTGGCACACCTCCCATGTAAACCAAATTTGTGCAGCCTCTTTCTTATGGTAGACTCGTGCACTTTGACCTCAACAGTGGCAAGAGCTACCTGTCGGTCCCGTGATGACATTCTGGGGTTCTTAGAGACTTCTTTCAGCATCTTGCGGTCTGCTCTCGGGCTGAACTTGCTGGGGCGGCCTGGCCTGAACAAGTTGGCAGTTGTTTGGAATCCTCTCCACTTGAAGATGATCTTCCGGACAGTCGAATGATTGATATCAAATTGTTTGGAGGTCTTTTTAAATCCCTTCCCAGACTCGGAGGCATCTATAACCTTCTTTCTGAAAGCCTCAGATAGCTCTTTTGATCTAGGCATGGTGACACCACACACTTCAACAACAAATAGCAAACCAACCGAAATTTCTGAGGTTTAAATAGGACAGGTTCCTCCAAGATCCTCTTCAACGATGTTCTTATCATTTGCACCTGAACTGGTGCACCTGATTCTAATTTTAGGTATTTGAAGTAGTGATAAATGTAGGGGTGTACTTACTTTTTCCACATGCGAAATTTGGATTTATGTTTATTTAAATTATACAATGGACTACAAAATGTAAATGTTTCATGATATTTGTTATATTATATCACCTTTATCTATCAATATTGTCGAAATTAAGATCAAATAGCTGTATGTTGAAATATGTTGAAAAAGTCAAAACTTTACATGGGGTGTACTTACTTTTTCACGTGACTGTATATCAACTAATTAAAATTTAACACTTAAAATAGTATCTATCTATAATTCCAGTAATCTCTGTGTGTATGTGTGTGTGTATGTGTGTGTGTATGTGTGTGTGTATGTGTGTGTGTCGTTTGTCTGTGACCGCTGTTTCTCGACAACCACGGGTCCGATATACTTGAAACTTGCCAGGTATATTGCTGGGGACCCGAGGATGTGCCTTTTCAAGGTTTCATATTAATCGGACAAGTAGTTACCGAGCTATGGCGATTTATTTACCAAACTCCGCAAGCCGTTCGCTTTGGCTTTGCGAATGGACCAAACCATTTCATGTAAATAGAGGGGGGGGATTGTCACCGTACTCGCAAGCCGTTCGCTTTGGCTTTGCGAATGGACCAAACCATTTCATGTAAATAGAGGGGGGGGATTGTCACCGTACTCGCAAGCCGTTCGCTTTGGCTTTGCGAATGGACCAAACCATTTCATGTAAATAGAGGGGGGGGGATATAATTTTAGATATATATATAGTACGGGCATGCCCTAGTGATTGAAAATTTGTATAAATTGATTAAATCAAATTTAACACTAAAAACAGTATCATTGAAAATGTGTATATATCAACTAATTAAAATTTAATACTTAAAACAGTATGATTGAAAATTTGTATAAATTGATTAAATCAAATTTAACACTAAAAACAGTATCATTGAAAATGTGTATATATCAACGAATTAAAATTTAACACTTAAAACAGTATGATTGAAAATTTGTATAAATTGATTAAATCAAATTTATCACTAAAAACAGTATCATTGAAAATGTGTATATATCAACGAATTAAAATTTAACACTTAAAACAGTATGATTGAAAATTTGTATAAATTGATTTAATCAAATTTAACACTAAAAACAGTATGATTGAAAATTTGTATTTATCAACGAATTAAAATTTAACACTTAAAACAGTATGATTGAAAATTTGTATAAATTGATTAAATCAAATTTAACACTTAAAACAGTATCATTGAAAATTTGTATAAATTGATTTTATCAAATTTAACACTTAAAACAGTATGATTGAAAATTTGTACAAATTGATTAAATCAAATTTAACACTAAAAACAGTGTCATTGAAAATGTGTATATATCAACTAATTAAAATTCAACACTTAAAACAGTATGATTGAAAATTTGTATAAATTGATTTCATCAAATTTAACACTTAAAACAGTATCATTGAAAATGTGTATATATCAACTAATGAAAATTTAACACTTAAAACAGTATGATTGAAAATTTGTATAAATTGATTAAATCAAATTTAACACTAAAAACAGTGTCATTGAAAATGTGTATATATTGTTACGGAACCCAACGTCGGCCTCTGTTCCCCTTAGAGGAGGGATTAATCCCCTCTTCTATAACTGACCGACGTGGTCCCTGACGCTGCCCAGCGACCTCCGGAAAGGCTGGTGGCACAGCCCCTTTCGTACCGTGGACAGATGTTAATTGCCGAGCTGTTTTAGCAACCGCGGCACGAACTATTAACAGATACTAGACCCGATCCTTGAACGTTGGCCAAATCGTGCCACAGGTTTTCAATGGGGAAAAGACACAGACGACGGATGTGAAGAAGAGGAAGACGAAGGCAAAAGGTTGGAAATACGACTATTATTTATTACTACTATTTACACAATGAAAGAAACCAAGGAAGAAGGAAGGATAATAAAATAATGCAGAAAGAGGGACGGACCAGAAGGACACAGTGAAACTCCAGCTTACCTATTAACAGTCTTACTTAAACCCCAGGACAACACAGAAGACGGACGAACAATCAGACTTACACGGGGGATGATGGCAGGAACGAATGGCGGGAAGGGTCCGGGTGGTTGGAATGATCGCGGCTCGAGTTGGGCAGCCACCGGCTCTCCTCAACCATCTCTCGTACAGCGATTCCTTTGAAGCTGCAACTGCCGTCACCGCTCAAAGCTGCCGTGGTCCAAAACTGCGGTGGTTCCCAAGCTCCGTCGGTTCAAGCTGCTGTGGTGTGCCGCATCTGACGTGGGGGCCCTGCGTGACGGGTTCTCTCTCTCTCTCTCAAAGGCTTGCTGTCTCTCTGCCGTTTCTCTGATGCAACTCTCAGGACTCTCTCCCAAAGGCTTCCGCGCGCGCTTATATCACGCCTCGGGCGATCAAGCCGCCGGCCTCCAGGACACGCCCATCGGTGAGCTCGCCTCGGCCCTGATTGGTCGCGAGGGCTCACCGATCCCGCCCTTCGAGGAGGCGTTGGCAAGGCCACGCCTTGTTCCCGGTGCTGGGCCGACTCCTCCCACCTTCTGCAATGAGATGACCTCGTGGCTAATGGAGTCTTGCAGCGAAAAACCACAACCCCACAGCAGCAGCAGAATGCAGCAAACCGCCCAATGCAGTTGGCAATTGACGAAAGGGGAATGTGAAGGGAATCTACCTTGTGTGAATTCGGTGCAATGGAGTGTTAATTAATGGAAGGCACAGCCTTAATCTAATACACATAATAAGGAGATAACTACTGAACAAGGAGGAAATCTATGATTTGCTATGTGATTGTTTATGGAATAACTACGGGCACGACCGTTGACCTTTATACACCAAATGGAGGAAGGAGGGTGATATCTTACAAGAACAACAAAAAAACACAATTCTCAAATCCATAACAATATCAACTAATTAAAATTTAACACTTAAAACAGTATGATTGAAAATTAGTATGCATCGATTAAATCAAATTTAACACTAAAAACAGTATCATTGGAAATGTGTATATATAAACTAATGAAAATTTAACACTTAAAACAGTATGATTGAAAATTTGTATAAATTGATGAAATCAAATTTAACACTAAAAACAGTATCATTGAAAATGTGTATATATTGTTGCGGTTTTGAGTTTTCTATAATAAAGGTTAAATTTCCCCCTCATAGTTAGTCACACAAACAACATGTAGCCTCGCGATAGTGCAGTTATCTCTTAGTATTTGTGAGCATAGTCCTTTTCCTATGTTAGTTCTGCGTTGAGTAGAGTAAGGAGAATAGGTCCTTCTCCTACTTCCATTGCCTTATCCCGCCTCCATTGCCTCATGCCTCTTTGTGCTGCCTTTGGTTCTTTTGGTGCGAATTAACACGAGGCAGGCCTAGGAGGGTCGGGGCGGGACCGAATGAGGGCGGCAGAGAAGCTGACGGTAAGCGTGAGCCGCCAATCAGGTATCAGAGGGTGTGGCGGCAGCACTGCGTCACACGGCATGGTTGGAAGGTTCGAGAAGGTTCAGGGTGTGTCGATATAAGCCGTTGCGCAAAGCCACCAGGAGGAGTTCGAGAAATTGAGGTATGAGGGCTGAGTTGGATTGAAGAGAGCAGTGCGGTGAGTTGGCGGACAGCAGTAGAGGACTTTGAAAGATACGCGATCGGCGCAAGACGCGCATGAACCAGGACCAGGATACGCGCTCATATGAAAGTGATGCTCGGTTGAGCTTCAAGCCGAGCCGCATATAGTGCATTGAGTTACGAGAGTGATAACGCGCGGTGTAACCGCCAGCCGCGCTGAGAGACGCGTACTTTTCCTTCCTACCTCATCGGCTGCCTTTTGTTCGGGAGATGCGTTACGAGGATCCTTCCACCGCCTGCTTGCCTTCTTCACGGGACGTGCTGGGACCGTGGAGAGCCGGACGGGGCCGTTCCTGGATGACCACGTCGGCGCGTTTGGCCTGAACATCATCCTGCCTGAAATTCCCTGTGTGAGTGTGAACGGGTCCGAGTCTGGGTATTAAGAATAAGACTTTAAGTTCTGCTCTGTGTCCCTGCTTCTACCGATCATTGTACATAATATTGGGAATAATAATTAAACCTGTGTTCTTCCTTCCATTCGATCGTTCTTGTGATTTTCCTCATTGACTAAGCGTGGTACGAATAGAACCGCTCTAATCGGGGTCCAATATTTAACGGTGACTGCACGGACCACGTGGTACGCAATCCGCTCGGTGTACTCAAATTACACGTGGCTCGTGCGAGGCTTGGTTTCCCGCTTCCGTGGCGGCGCGGGTATTTAGGTACGAGCGAGACTTGGTCCCGAAACCCTACCTTGCGTTTGCCCGGAAGAGGCATTTCAAGTCTCTCAGTTCCGCCAAGCCCAAAAAGAACAAGGGACTTAATCCCCCCTTGGTAAGGGTAAGAAGGGCGGCGGAAAACCGTAACAATATCAACTAATTAAAATTTTACACTTAAATAGTATGATTGAAAATTTGTATAAATTGATTAAATCAAATTTAACACTAAAAACAGTATCATTGAAAATGTGTATATATCAACTAATTAAAATTTAACACTTAAAACAGTATGATTGAAAATTTATATAAATTGATGAAATCAAATTTAACACAAAAAACAGTATCATTGAAAATGTGTATATATCAACTAATTAAAATTTAACACTTAAAATAGTATGATTGAAAATTTGTATGAATCGATTAAATCAAATTTAACAATTAACAGTACTTAACAGTACTCAAATTTAACACTTCAATCATACTGTTTGGTGTTTCCGATCAGAGACATGTGTTATGTGTGACGTGATCAGTCATGCCATGTCAAGGATTATTGATCTTTTTATATGCTGGCGCGCAAAGAAAATCCTGACTCTCTCTTGTCTTGTTCCTCTTATTTTTGTATGCAGCACGTGACTTTGGGTTTGCATGAAAGCTGGGAGCGTGGCTTTTCCGCGGATGCAGTGCCCCTTGTAGGTTAGAGCAGGAATGTATTTTTTCAGGATGCCGGCAATAACCCGCCTACCCTGTGTGAAGGGCACTGCGGGACCTCTAATGTCCACAAATTAATGCTAGCAGATGGGACATCCAGCTTAAACATCATCCGAGCGAAGGCTCCATATTGATGTACTGCCCTTCCCGCGAAGCACCAAAATGACAGTTTATAGCTGGGTCAGGATTCAATCCCAGGTGAGAGCTCAGAAGTGAGTGTGCCTACCTCTGGGATATCCTGCCATCACATAAATGTATCACTCTAAATGCATTTAATGAAAATGTTTTTCTCCATTGTCCCAATCAGCAACTGCCCTTGCCATTGAGCAACTGATTGGGCATTTGAACAAAGATATTGCCTTTTGAGGTCTTGTACTCAAAGGAGAGTAAATTATTGGTTTGGCCAAATGTTGTACCTTTCGAGAGCACACACAACATCACAGGACTTACAGTTCCCATGATGAGGACAAAGGACCCATTGTTCAACAATACTCATTTTTCCATCTTTGATGTGTTGACCTCACACCCTCTGTCGTCAAGTACTAATGAGTTCTAGAAATGGCAGTTGTGCAGGTGACGTGAGAGATAAGGACTTCACACCTTGGGTGATTTAATGTCGAGGTGATCAATCATCTATTTCTATTTGTCAATTTCAGATCGGTAGACTGATACAGCCTACTTGTTACGTCATTATCTCATCAGGTTGATATGCCACGTCACTAACTACCAAGACACTGGTCGTGCAACTTGCAGCTGCAATCCGGATTTGGAGCAAGGTTTGTATATTGAAATCATCAAGTATAAGGGTCACGTGTTCGTTTGCATTTGCAGCACTTGGTGGAGGTGGGCTGAGATTGGTGAAGTTAACCCCTGATGTGATGTTAATTATTTATAGACATAACATCATAACCTAGGTGTTAAATGATGGCTGAGCATGTCAGCTTAACTAAAGCATTAATTTTGAAAGCCTTAGGGCATCCTCCATTGCTATTCGGCCCATAGGTACAGATGCACTGCCTTTATTTGGATATTAATTTCCACATTTCCGACAATGTACAATGAATATTTTGTGCACATCCATGAATCGAAAGAGAGCTTTTAATGGTGCTGTAGCTTTGAAAGTTTGATATCCCGAGCAGTCGGAGATTCAACTAACCATCTCATTCTGGGTCGATCGAAACCACACATTGAACTTGGACCGTGTATTCCAAAACTCCGGATTAATTTCCTGCAATTGAAATTTATGAACGCTTACTTATCAATCAAATCTACAAGTGTCTTATCAGAAGGATTGTCTCCTGTCTTTACCTAAATGTTTTAACTGAATTTAAAATAGGAAGGGCACAGTTGTATTCGCATAACTAGCAACCATACCCGCCCTATGGGCGGGGCTTCAATTGGGAGGCCCAAATGAAAAGGCAAAATATCAGAAATGGAAGGCTTTTTATTTTAAACGATTTATATAAACATCCTTAAATCATATCACATGCAAATCATCAAAATCTAAACAGTATTTGTAGAATTTCAACAAAAGCCACATCACTGTTCATATCGGTAAATATTATTCCATCGTGTTTCAAATTTGGGCAATGGGCTCTCCAATATTCGATGTGTTCACGGTTTGAATTATGTAACGTAACATTTGTGACGATGTTTTCATTGTGACAATATTGTGACGATGTTTGTGTTCATGATAGTTTTTGATGTGACGGTGTGACGTAATTTCGTAATGTTTTTCGTTTTTATTTTTGTAATCGTTTAATGAACGTTTAATGTTTAATGAACGTTTAATGAGCGTAAGAATGAGCATAAATGATCATTAAATGAACTAGGGCATGCCCGTACTATATCTATATCTAAAATTATATCCCCCCCCCCCTCTATTTACATGAAATGGTTTGGTCCAAAGCGAACGGCTTGCGAGTACGGTGACAATCCCCCCCCTCTATTTACATGAAATGGTTTGGTCCATTCGCAAAGCCAAAGCGAACGGCAGTTACGAATCGCAGTTACGATGAATCGCAAAGTAGTTTTAATTAGTTTTAAAACATAGTTTAACGCCAACATAGTTTGCCAACGTGAAATAAATGAATACGCTCTCAAATGTGCCGTCCGAGGCAGAGTCTGTTCGGCACGTTCGGCACACGTGATAGCTCGCTGCTCTCTGATTGGTTGAATCGTTTTTTGGACATAGCTCGGTAACTACTTGTCCGATTAATATGAAACCTTGAAAAGGCACATCCTCGGGTCCCCAGCAATATACCTGGCAAGTTTCAAGTATATCGGACCGGTAGTTGTCGAGAAACAGCGGTCGCATACACACACACACACACAGACAGAGATTAGTGGAATTATAGATAGATGAATGAATGTAATGAATAATTCGATGCGAAGCGAAAGATGCCTCAGAGCTGTCACATTCACAATCGCTATGTCGTATGTACACCCCATATGTGTTTCCTTCATTGTAAAAACTACCAAGGCAACAGTCAAAATGATTTTGAGCCGATAGGTGTTATGACCTCGGCAAGATCGATAGAGACAACGATCTGCTAGCTTATACACCGCCCAAATAGCTATGTGGAATTCTCTCATGTAGAGATTAAACTCACGTCGTTTGAACTTTGGCCGAGGTCATTATTTACTTTTAATGATGTTGATATATATGAATCAAAAAGAAGATAATTGGTTTTGGGTCGTCCTTTCCACATATCTCGTGGGATTGTGAGTTGGAGAGATGACCGTAATGGCGGGGAGGGGGTTGGCATTCTCTCAAGCATGGATTCAACCCATGTCCTTATAAAAGGTCTTTGTCCGAGGTCACCGAGTCCGATCAGTGCAGCTGACTGGTGCATCGGTGCAGCCGATCGGTGCAGCCGTTTTTGCAGCACCCGGTAAAATAACATTATGCAGGAGTCCAAACCTGAGAATGCTGGAGACCAAAGCTGAAATTGGAAAAACTAAATAGCCTATTTTACTCCAGGGGATCCCAGGATTACCCACCCAAAATATCGTTGCGATCGGTTCAGCAGTTTTTACGGTACCTTCGAATGGACGGACAGACAGACGGATGGACAGACACAGACGGATGGACATTTGGTGAATTATAGTAAGATGAAGTATCACGTAATTGTTATCCTCTTTACTCTTAAGCTCCAAACGTAAATGTGGACTCATTTCATTTATTTAATTAAAACGTGGAGATCACATTACACTTCCTTTCCCATTGGGCTGTAAAAGCCCCAACTAGTGAAGATTTCTGACTGTAATAAAGGACTTCCAGCCCTTTATTGTACCACTAGCAGAAAAGCCTGTCAAAATGAAAGGTGACCCTTCTGTATATTTACACTATTGAATGAATGAATGAATGAATGAATGATCGTTTTAAGGCCATTTTCCCCCACTAGAGTGGGGTTAGCCTTGCGGGCCCCATGACAATCATGGTTCCCTTTTTGAGGCAATGTTTTTATGGCCGGATGCCTTTCCTGACGCCAACCCTCAGTCACCTCTTACGACGTGCAGTGATACGGTGTACCTATTCTAACTCGGGGTACACACCGGGATCATTCATCCCAGCAAGCTGGTACTCAATTTGCCGACCTCGGAAGGATGACAGGCTGAGTCAACCCCCCTGGTGTTAATGCAGCAATCGACCGGGATTCGAACCCAGGATCCTAGGATCCCAAGCCGGCACCCTAACCGCTAAGCCAACACCAGGCTTTTTGTCCAAAGGCCATGCTACCAAATGTTAAGTCTCGGGTGTCAATAATTTTGTCAATGCCATTTCTTTTTATTTTCTGATTTAAAATGATATATTAAGTTCTGAATCAAAAACGAAGGTTCTGTAATATTAACAGTAAAATAAAGAATTGTGGAGACCAAATACTTTTGTCATTTTCAACTTATTTTTAGAGAAAATTGTGAGTTATTTTAAAAAAGTGCAAGGGTGCCAATATTTTGGCCACGACTGTATATCAACAGTATTGCACTGACAAATATAGTGGATCACTTTCTCAATTGTGAAACTATGAACGATACACCATGCAATTCACTTTCATTGGGAGAACCATTGTTTCAATGTGATGTCACAGTTGTTTTCTATCAAGTATTCCGATTTATTGCCATGTGTGCTCGTCACTATGGAACATGATAGGTCTGCGATGGCCAAGGCTCGATGTTGATTTGGTGCTGTTGAAATAATATGCTGAACGCACCTGGTTAAATGCAGGGGGACAGGATATCCTTGTGTAGATAATACTTGGAGCCTTTAATTTATAGCTCTCCTCTTACAGAAAGTAAACAGTTGCATAGGTTCCGCGGTACGCCTATTAGGCATGAGCTTAGCAGACTTAACTGTTCAGCCAGAAGAGGCTTTTAAAAAAATTTAAATTGGTCCTGTCTGCATATCCCCCGCATCCCCCCTCCCCCCAAACTGATTTGTGTACCACAGACAGGTTAATGTGTGTCCAGAATTTCCTGTCGATCAGGATGCATGCAGCAATAGCTGGTGTGCACTTGCTTCCTGGTACCAACAACAGTGATGGGGTCTGATCTCGACTAATGTCTAGTAGGGTTTGACCAGTAGGGAGCTTCTGTTCCTTGCTCGAGTCATGGGGACCTGCTTCTATTGAGGGGTAGTACAATTGTATGACGATGCATTTTGGCCCTTTGGGGTTAGGATGTGGGTGTTTGATTGACCATGTACTTCAGCCTTCGGGCTGCCGAGCGTGTATATGTACATGGAAAAGTCTTATTAGACTGTGTACTTTGGCCTTGTGGTTAAAGTACACATCCCAAACTCTATTTAAATGTCTTGTTTTTATATAAAAAGGCCTCCTTCAGAAAGAGGGTTAATAGGCCCGACACACGTGTCCGTGGGTGTTCTCTCTCCGGGGTGGACTTCTCCATAAAATTGACAACCAAAATCTGTTCCCAGTATTGGCTGCAGTACAATCCTATGGATATGCAGTGGGTTATAGTTCTGCTAAACACATGCCTAATAGGTGGAGCCAATGACCCCGTTTAGCCAGAAGAGTCTTTTTTAAATTTAATTTGTTCTTGGCTGCCCCCAAAACTGATTTGTATACCACAGACTTGAACCTGAACTTGGGTTGAACCCGGACAAAAGTAGAGTGCATTTGGTGGCAGCATTGTGTGGTGCGGCGGCAGAGGTTTTGACCACCATACCTGACTGTGTGGTGTCGGTACCTGTGATTCTCTGGAAAATCCTCTTTATCTATTTGCTGATGACTCAACTCTCTGCCATGATATACTCTACTCTTCAGACCGGTAGGCTGCATCCTCTTCCCTCTCTTCAGACCTTAAAAAAATCACAATATGGTCAAACACTTAGAATATGTCTTTCAATCTTAACAAATCCCACACTCTCACTAACTCTCTCCGAAAGGAGGTCTGACAAAAACACACCCCTCCCTCCCCCAGTCCCCCATCTAATTTCTTACCAATCCTATTGAATAAGTTCGGCCATTCAAACTCCTGGGTCTCACTATCAGCCAAAATCTTTCTTGAGCAAACCTCAATTCAAAGTTGCCCTCCAAAGCGAGCCGCCAACTGGGCATCCTTCGCCGTACAAAGCCCTTCCATGGCACACCTGAACTCCGATCCACCTACAAGGCCTGGTCACTGGTCACTCTACTGACCTGGTCACTCTACTCTGGACATGCTGCTTCTGCTTTCTCAACAATGGATGGAGGTCCTCAACGCCAAACAGGAAATTAGAGCCGTCTCCCTTGACATTTCACGTGCCTTCGATACGGTCTGGCACCCTGCTCTGCTCACCAAACTCTCCTCCTTTGGTATCCATGGAAATCTCCACGCATGGCTGGCAGACTTCCTCTCTGGTCATAGTCAACGTGTGGCCCTGAATGGGTTTCTCTCATCTCCTCTTCCTGTTCAGGCTGGAGTTCCCCAAGGTAGTGTTCTGGGCCCTGTGCTTTTTCTGGTCTTCATCAATGATCTCTCTGACTCTCTTGAAAATCCTCTCTATCTCTTTGCTGACGACTCTACTCTCTGTCGCTCCATTCCTCATCCCTCAGATCGGCAGTCTGCAGCCTCCTCACTCTCTGCAGACCTGGACAAAATCACAGACTGGGCAAACAAATCGAACATGTCTTTCAATCCTGATAAATCTCACACTCTTACGATGTCTGTCCGAAAAGACCGACTGGAAAACCCTCCCATCCACTTTCTGAATAATCCTCTCCAAGAAGTTCTGTCACTCAAGCTTTTGGGTCTCACTATTTGCCATGATCTTTCCTGGGAAAACCACATTTCAAATCTGGCCTCCAAAGCCAGTCGCCGACTGGGCATCCTCCGTCGTGCGAAGTCCTTCCTTGGCACACCTGAGCTCCTCACCACATACAAGGCTTTCATCCGCAGCTCTATGGAATACTGCTCTCCCCTCTGGTCTGGTGCTCCTGCCTCACACCTAGCCCGTCTTCACGCTGTTGAAACCAAAGCGTTCAGAATCATTGGAATCTCCCGCGATGAAGCTAACTCCAAGGGCCTTTCACTCACTCACCGCAGGCAGGTTGGTGGTCTTTCCGTCTTCTACCGACTCCTCTCTGGCCTTGCCCGCCCAGCCCTCTCTGGGTTCTGTCCCCCAAATATTCCTACAGGTCGCACAAGATCTGCCTGCAACCCTCTTATGGTTAAACTGCCAAAATCAAGACTTTCTGCTCACCTTCACTCCTTCATTCCTCTTTTCTCCTGCCTCTGGAACAAACTCCCTCACTCTCTTCAATCCCACTCCACCCTCCAGGTCTTTAAAACAGCTGTTCACCACCATCTCTTATCCTCCCCCATCCAAAACCTTGATCTTTTCTACCCCCGCTAATTTCGGTCCCCTTGTGTTTTATACTTCTCCCACCCCCCCCCCCCCCCCCCTTCCAACGCCTCCTGCCCCCAAGCCCTCTCCCTCCCACACTTCTCCCTGCTCTCAAATGTTGTGGTTGTGTGCTTCCCCTTCTCTCCCCATCTTGTCTTCCGCTCCCTCTTTTTGTATATTTTGTTTGTCTGGTTGATTTGTTTGTGAAATAAATGTTAGCTCTTTCACGAGCCTCGATTCAGTATACAAAAAAAAAAAAGAAAAAAAAAAAGGCTTTCTTCTGCAGCTTGATGGAGTACTGCTCTTCTCTCTGTGCTGGCTCCCAGAGACATACTGCCTCACATATTGTTCAGCTTGACGCAGTAGAAACCAAGACCTTCAAGCTTATTGGAATCTCCCACGATGAAGCTGACTGCATTGGCCTATCACTTTGCCATCACTGACAGGTCGGTGGTCTCTTTGTCTTCTACCACCTCCTTTCTTGTCTTGTACCCTCTGCTTTTTCCATGCTCCCCCTCCCCCCCCCCCCCCCCCCGCCACTCCTCCCCTTCCCAGGTTTCTGGATGACACACACAGTCCACCATCAACCCCCTTCTGGTGAAACTACCTAAATCCAGGATCACTGCTCATCTTCATTCATTTGTTCCTCTTTTTTCATCAACTCCTTTTGGAATCAACTTCCACAACCGCTTCAATCTCATTCTCCCTCCAGGTCTTCAAGACAGCTGTTCACCACCATCTCAGATGATCTCCAATCCAAAACCATGATATTTTCTACCCTCGTTATTCCCAACCAAATCGATCCTTCTAATTATCTAGTTTCCCCTCCTTAGAGTTTCCTTCTGTGTCCATCTTGTTCACCCCATGCATCATCGATGTCCATCTTGTTCACCACATGCATCCTCTGTGTCCATCTTGTTCACCCCATGCATCCTCTGTATCCATTTGTTCACCCCATGCATCCTCTGTGTCCATCCTGTTCACCCCATGCATCCTCTGTATCCATCTTGTTCACCCCATGCATCCTCTGTGTCCATCTTGTTCACTCCATGCATCCTCTGTGTTCATCTTGTTCACCCCATGCATCCTCTGTGTCCATCTTGTTCACCCCATGCATCCTCTGTATCCATCTTTTTCACCCCATGCGTCCTCTGTGTCCATCTTGTTCACCCCATGCATCCTCTGTGTCCATCTTGTTCACCCCATGCATCCTCTGTATCCATCTTGTTCACCCCATGCGTCCTCTGTGTCCATCTTGTTCACTCCATGCATCCTCTGTATCCATCTTGTTCACCCCATGCGTCCTCTGTGTCCATCTTGTTCACCCCATGCATCCTCTGTATCCATCTTTTTCACCCCATGCGTCCTCTGTGTCCATCTTGTTCACCCCATGCATCCCCTGTATCCATCTTGTTCACCCCATGTATCCCCTGTATCCATCTTGTTCACCCCATGTATCCCCTGTATCCATCTTGTTCACCCCATGTATCCCCTGTATCCATCTTGTTCACCCCATGCATCCTTGGTGTCCATCTTGTTCACCCCATGCATCCTCTGTGTCCATCTTGTTCACCCTATGCATCCTCGGTGTCCATATTGTTCACCCCATGCATCCTCGGTGTCCACATTGTTCACCCCATGTATTCCCTGCAGCCATCTTGTTCACCCCATGTATCCCCTGTATCCATCTTGTTCACCCCATGCATCCCCTGTAGCCATCTTGTTCACCCCATGTATCCCCTGTATCCATCTTGTTCACCCCATGTATCCCCTGTATCCATCTTGTTCACCCCATGCATCCCCTGTAGCCATCTTGTTCACCCCATGTATCCCCTGTATCCATCTTGTTCACCCCATGCATCCTCGGTGTCCATCTTGTTCACCCCATGCATCCTCTGTGTCCATCTTGTTCACCCCATGCATCCTCGGTGTTCATCTTGTTCACCTCATGTATCCCCTGTATACATCTTGTTCACCCCATGCATCCCCTGTGTCCATCTTGTTCACCCCATGCATCGTCTGTGTCCATCTTGTTCACCCCATGCGTCCTCTGTGTCCATCTTGTTCACCCCATGCATCCCCTGTATCCATCTTGTTCACCCCATGTATCCCCTGTATCCATCTTGTTCACCCCATGTATCCCCTGTATCCATCTTGTTCACCCCATGTATCCCCTGTATCCATCTTGTTCACCCCATGCATCCTTGGTGTCCATCTTGTTCACCCCATGCATCCTCTGTGTCCATCTTGTTCACCCTATGCATCCTCGGTGTCCATATTGTTCACCCCATGCATCCTCGGTGTCCACATTGTTCACCCCATGTATCCCCTGTAGCCATCTTGTTCACCCCATGTATCCCCTGTATCCATCTTGTTCACCCCATGCATCCCCTGTAGCCATCTTCTTCACCCCATGTATCCCCTGTATCCATCTTGTTCACCCCATGCATCCTCGGTGTCCATCTTGTTCACCCCATGCATCCTCTGTGTCCATCTTGTTCACCCCATGCATCCTCGGTGTTCATCTTGTTCACCTCATGTATCCCCTGTATCCATCTTGTTCACCCCATGCATCCTCGGTGTCCATCTTGTTCACAACATGCATTCTTTGTTTCCATCTTGTTCACCCCATGTATCCCCTGTATCCATCTTGTTCACCCCATGCATCGTCGGTGTCCATGTTGTTCACCCCATGCATCCTCGGTGTCCATGTTGTTCACCCCATGCATCCTCGGTGTCCATATTGTTCACCCCATGTATCCCCTGTATCCATCTTGTTCACCCCATTTATCCCCTGTATCCATCTTGTCCACCCCATGCATCCGCTGTAGCCATCTTGCCCAACCCATGCATCCCCTGTAGCCATCTTGTTCACCCCATGCATCCCCTGTAGCCATCTTGTTCACCCCATGTATCCCCTGTATCCATCTTGTTCACCCCATGCATCCCCTGTAGCCATCTTGTTCACTCCATGTATCCCCTGTAGCCATCTTGTTCACCCCATGTATCCCCTGTATCCATCTTGTCCACCCTATGCATCCGCTGTAGCCATCTTGCCCAACCCATGCATCCCCTGTAGCCATCTTGTTCACCCCATGCATCCCCTGTATCCATCTTGTTCACCCCATGTATCCCATGTCGCCATCTTGTTCACCCCATGCATCCCCTGTAGCCATCTTGTTCACCCCATGCATCCCCTGTGTCCATCTTGTTCACCCCATGCATCCCCTGTATCCATCTTGTTCACCCCATGCATCCCCTGTAGTCATCTTGCCCACCCCATGCATCATCTGTATCCATCTTTTTCACCCCATGCATCCCCTGTATCCATCTTGTTCACCCCATGCATCCGCTGAAGCCATCTTGTTCACCCCATGCATCTGCTGAAGCCATCTTGCCCATCCCATGCATCCCCTGTATCCATCTTGTCCACCCCATGCATTCCCTGACATATTGTTCACCCCATGCATCCCCTGTAGACATCTTGCCCACCCCATGCATCATTTGTATCCATCTTTTTCACCCCATGCATCCCCTGTATCCATCTTGTTCACCCCATGCATCCCCTGTAGCAAAGGTGGGCGATCCGCTTCGAAAGTCCGTTTATCCGCTTATCCGCTGCAGCGGACTAACGTTTTCGAAGCGGATAAGCGAATCGGAACAACCCCCGGAAACCGAAGCGGATAAGCGTAAGCGGACTACCGAAAAATTAAAGAGCATCGCGATTCGCCAAATCAGCTGTTAGCCTGAGCCGTTACTCTAGAATTGTGAATATTTATTTAAGTGAATAATAAGTGAAAACTGAATATTTTATTGGACGCTAGAGCGGCAATAACGTCAAGATGGAGAGATTTCTGACTCTCCAGCCCAGCGGCAGTGCCAGGGACAGGCACACGAGCGACGCAAACCAGCAGTCCCAGCACAGCGCCATCCACAACCCAGTCGCTCCCGAGCTCTGCCTCGGTCGAGCGCGTGTTCAGCTACGGGTCGGACATCCTCAGGCCTAAGAGGTCGGCCCTGGCTGCACCGAACTTCGAGGCCCTCGTCTTCATGAAGGGCAACCTCCAAATCCTCAAGAAGGCCCACGAGGTGGAGGAGGAAGACGAGGACTAGTCAACAGACTGCTAGTCTGTTGACTAGTAGACTCTCTTGTCAAAGAAAGGACGGGCAAATTGATTTTTCTTTAATGTAACTTGCATATATTAAAATTATATTTAAATTAACTGTAGAGTAGAGTAGAGTCGAGTGGAAAACTTTATTTCAATAAATTTTGAATAAATTTTATTTAAATAAAAATGTATATTTTTTATCTTAAAAGCTTTGTTTGTCTTTGTAGTAGTTAGAAATGGCTATTTAGGCTTAAAAAGCATTAAATTCCCTTTAGAAACGTCAAAAATCGCTTTAAAAACGTCGAAGCGCTTTTAAAAAATCGAATCGAAGCGGATAAGCGGATAAGCGGTAAGCGGACTAAGATTTTCGGCCGCTGAAGCGGATAAGCGAATCGGACTACACGGGCTGGCGGAGCGGATAAGCGGTAAGTGGACATACAATTTTCCGAATCGCGCCCACCTTTACCCTGTAGTCATCTTGCCCACCCCATGCATCCGCTGTAGCCATCTTGCCCATCCCATGCACCCCCTGTAGCCATCTTGCCCACCCCATGCATCCCCTGTAGCCATCTTGTCCACCCCATGCATCCCCTGTAGACATCTTGTTCACCCCATGCATCCCCTGTATCCATCTTGTTCACCCCATGCATCCCCTGTAGCCATCTTGTTCACCCCATGTATCCCCTGTATCCAGCTTGTTCACCCCATGCATCATCTGTGTCCATCTTGTTCACCCCATGCATCATCTGTGTCCATCTTGTTCACCCCATGCATCATCTGTGTCCATGTTGTTCACCCCATGCATCCTCTGTAGCCATCTTGTTCACCCCATGCATCCCCTGTAGCCATCTTGTTCACCCCATGCTTCATCTGTGTCCATGTTGTTCACCCCATGCATCCTCTGTAGCCATCTTGTTCACCCCATGCATCATCTGTAGCCATCTTGTTCACCCCATGCATCCCCTGTGTCCATCTTGTTCACCCCATGCATCATCTGTGTCCATCTTGTTCACCCCATGCATCATCTGTGTCCATCTTGTTCACCCCATGCATCGTCTGTAGCCATCTTGTTCACCCCATGCATCGTCTGTAGCCATCTTGTTCACCCCATGCATCCTCTGTAGCCATCTTGTTCACCCCATGCATCCTCTGTAGCCATCTTGTTCACCCCATGCATCCCCTGTGTCCATCTTGTTCACCCCATGCATCATCTGTGTCCATCCTGTTCACTCCATGCATCATCTGTGTCCATCTTGTTCACCCCATGCATCATCTGTGTCCATCTTGTTCACCCCATGCATCCTCTGTGTCCGTCTTGTTCACCCCATGCATCATCTGTGTCCATCTTGTTCACCCCATGCATCATCTGTGTCCATCCTGTTCACCCCATGCATCATCTGTGTCCATCTTGTTCACCCCATGCATCATCTGTGTCCATCTTGTTCACCCCATGCATCATCTGTGTCCATCTTGTTCACCCCATGCATCATCTGTGTCCATCTTGTTCACCCCATGCATCCTCTGTGTCCATCCTGTTCACCCCATGCATCATCTGTGTCCATCTTGTTCACCCCATGCATCATCTGTGTCCATCTTGTTCACCCCATGCATCATCTGTGTCCATCTTGTTCACCCCATGCATCATCTGTGTCCATCTTGTTCACCCCATGCATCCTCTGTGTCCATCCTGTTCACCCCATGCATCATCTGTGTCCATCTTGTTCACCCCATGCATCATCTGTGTCCATCTTGTTCCCCCCATGCATCCCCTGTAGCCATCTTGTTCACCCCATGCATCATCTGTTTCCATCTTGTCAACCCGTGCATCCCCTGTGTCCATCTTGTTCACCCCATGCACGCTTTGTGTCTTCTTTTTGTCTGTTACGTCCTGATCCGTTCCCTGTACTCGATCTTCCAGGAGCCTCAACTATGTATAAAAGAAAGGTGTTACCTTACCATGGAGACCAGCTTGGAAAATTGATCGCACGTAAACAGGACATAGGACATTGCAAAGGTATCAACTTCCGAAGATACATCTCTGCCAAGGGTTTATTTACAGTCGTCGATTGACATGTGATGTATTATTTGTGTAGAAGCAGAGTGAGAGTGGGGAATGCTGAGCACAATAATTATTCTGGTCTTTTCTCATATTCTATAGAATTGCTGCACAAATAAGTCAATCTTACAAAATCAAGGGGAATGTTTTAATAGATTTTTACAATTTCAAACCCAATTGTTTTTTCCTGTTACAAGGTATTTTTGTAGCAATTTGAACTCAGCAATCAGCAATTTTATTTCACCACTTGGATTCTCGGCTCCATAAATCATGATTGCCCCTCATGCTGGAAATTCAATGCGCTATTGAATTCGAGCTATCAAAGGAGCAATGCTTAAATTCCTTATTCCAATAAAATGGTGACGTCAAATAACGAATGCGTGAAGACGAGGAATAAAAGACACAGGTTAATTTGACTTTTCTTACCTGGATTCCTTGGGCGAGGGGGCTTGTAAAGTTTCCTCGGCGCGTGCCAAGTTTGCTCTGCGGTCGAGATGAAAACGGGGTCAGAGAGAGGCAGGGTTCCTGTACGTCAGGAATTCCAAAATTCTCTACACTTTATTGAAGCACAGCTTGGATAAGCCAGCATGAAATTGAAAACACAATGGAGCCCCTTTGATTGCTCGGAATGACAGCTCAGATTTAGATGCCTCTTGGCTTGTGGCCAAAAACTTTTTAAAATATTCCTTCTCCTCGTCTTATCCACCATTTTGTCCAGAGGCTATTCCAAGGTAGATAGAAACCTCATGAGAAATGAACCGAAGGATGACCTTGCGTTAATTTTCTGCTCTTGCTCAATTAACCCTTAGAGCTGTCTCAATAGTTGTAAATACTAAATAGTCAGGTTCACTATGTTTTTTTCGTTCAAAATTTTTGGAGATTAGCAAAACTATACATTTTTGGAATATTCACAGCATGAGGAATCCAAAAATTAATGTTGGCATTTGCGTAGACACCTTTGCGAAAATGACACTCAGTGATGAAGATCTGTAAAAGCATATTCCTGAACGGTATAGACCTAGTAGATCCTGTGTATAGGACTTATAGTTCAATCTGATACTAACAAGGCTGCTTTCTCTTTATAAACCCATACCTATAACTTCAAAGGACTTGCAATATCATGTATTATGTTGTAGCGACCCATGGGTCCCCCAAGCAAGACCAGCATCAGAATCTCCTTGCTCCAGCCGGTGACGTCACCGGCGGGGATCCGCGGCGCCAGAGTGGCTGGTCACGTGACCACCAAAGCGTGCCGCACGTGCGGGTATAATCAGCTACACCTGTCGATCACGTGACCACCGAAGCACGCCTCGCTTGAGAGGCGTGGCTTTCGGTTTCGGTTTCGGTTTCTGGTTGTGCTTTATAATGCAGCCCGATAAACGGGCTTTTCAGTGTTCCCGAGATGGTTTTGAGAATAAATATCTTCTCGGACGAGTTTGTGTCCTGCCCGTCATTTTGTCCGTATCAAGCAAGAGCCCCGGCTCTTCACTGGTGACCCCGAATTTGAACACGCAACCCCGACTGCCCCCACACCGATGCGGGGGCTGCGAACGGACACGGCAAGCACGCCCTAGCCAGGGAAGCCACCTAAGCTGGTGACGCCGGCTTCTCCCGCACGGCTTCGGGCGCAGTTTCGAATGCGGTTTCGAAATGCCGGAGTTTCGGAAACAACGACGGCCATGACTATGAGGTTCGCGCACCGCGCTCAGCTCCTCCTCTACGACCGGAGGGGCGAAGCTATTCTAAGACCCTCCGAAGGCACGGCTGCTTCGTCACCTTTGCGCGCACTGAGGTTGGCAGAACGGCTGCTTCGTCACCTTCGCGCGCACTGACGTTTGTGGGACGGCCGCTTCGTCACCCTCGCGCACCTACAACTACAACCGCAACTACTTCTCCGACCCTGCAACCTCAGGAGGCCCGCGAGGCACCTCAGCAGCCTCCCCCGAGGCCTGGAGCAGCCCCTAGGTTGGCTGACCCGCTTTTCGCGTGCACCGCTCGAGCCTTCTCGGCACTGCCCCCACGCACTACATCCTCGGGAGGCCCGCGAGGAACCTCGGCAGCCTCCCCCGAGAACTTGCCCGGCCCCTCGGCCGCCCCCCGTCCACTGCATCCCCCGAGGCCTTGACTGACCAGCCCCGTATCCTCGGTAGGCCCGCGAGGAACCTCGGCAGCCTCCCCCGAGGCCTGGACCAGCCCCTCGGTTGGCTCACCCGCTTTTCGCGTGCACCGCTCGAGCCTTCTCGGCACTGCCCCCGCGCACTGCAACCTCGGGAGGCCCGCGAGGAACCTCGGCAGCCTCCCCCGAGGACTTGCCCGGCCCCTCGGCCGCCCCCCGTCCACTGCATCCCCCGAGGCCTTGACCAGCCCCGCATCCTCGGGAGGCCCACGAGGAACCTCGGCAGCCTCCCCCGAGGCCTGGACCAGCCCCTCGGTTGGATCACCCGCTTTTCGCGTGCACCGCTCGAGCCTTCTCGGCACTGCCCCCGAGCACTGCAACCTCAGGAGGCCCGCGAGGAACCTCGGCAGCCTCCCCCAAGGCCTTGACCAGCCCCTCGGTTGGCTCACCCGCTTTTCGCGTGCACCGCTCGAGCCTTCTCGGCACTGCACCCGCGAACTGCAACATCGGGAGGCCCTCGAGGAACCTCGGCAGCCTCCCCCGAGGACTTGCCCGGCTCCTCGGCCGCCCCCCCGTCCTGCACCCCCCGTCCGACCACCCGCCACCACACCGGACCCCCCCTGCCTGCACCCCCCACCCGACCACCCGCCACCACACCGGACCCCCCCCCCCCCGGGACTGGCCAGGGGTCGTTTCGGTCGGGTCATCCGGACCCCCCTCAGGTTGACCTCCCTGGACCAAGTCCATTCTGGGGGGGCGTGTGTAGCGACCCATGGGTCCCCCAAGCAAGACCAGCATCAGAATCTCCTTGCTACAGCCGGTGACGTCACCGGCGGGGATCCGCGGCGCCAGAGTGGCTGGTCACGTGACCACCAAAGCGTGCCGCGCGTGCGGGTATAATCAGCTACACCTGTCGATCACGTGACCACCGAAGCACGCCTCGCTTGAGAGGCGTGGCTTTCGGTTTCGGGTTTGGTTTCTGGTTGTGCTTTATAATGCAGCCCGATAAACGGGCTTTTCAGTGTTCCCGAGTTGGTTTTGAGAATAAATATCTTCTCGGACGAGTTTGTGTCCTGCCCGTCATTTTGTCCGTATCAAGCAAGAGCCCCGGCTCTTCACTGGTGACCCCGAATTTGAACACGCAACGCCGACTGCCCCCGCACGGATGTGGGGGCTGCGAACGGACACGGCAAGCACGCCCTAGCCAGGGAAGCCACCTAAGCTGGTGACGCCGGCTTCTCCCGCACGGCTTCGGGCGCAGTTTCGAATGCGGTTTTGAAATGCCGGAGTTTCGGAAACAACGACGGCCATGACTATGAGGTTCACGCACCGCGCTTGGCTCCTCCTCTACGACCGGAGGGGTGAAGCTATTATAAGACCCTCCGAAGGCACGGCTGCTTCGTCACCTCCGCGTGCACTGACGTTGGCAGAACGGCTGCTTCGTCGCCTTCGCGCGCACTGACGTTCGCGGCATGGCCGCTTCGTCACCCTCGCGCACCTACAACTACAACCGAAACTACTTCTCCGACCCTGCAACCTCGGGAGGCCCGCGAGGAACCTCGGCAGCCTCCCCCGAGGCCTGGACCAGCCCCTCGGTTGGCTCACCCACTTTTCGCGTGCACCGCTCGAGCCTTCTCGGCACTGCCCCCGCGCACTGCAACCTCGGGAGGCCCGCGAGGAACCTCGGCAGCCTCCCCCGAGGACTTGCCCGGCCCCTCGGCCGCCCCCCATCCACTGCATCCCCCGAGGCCTTGACCAGCCCCGCATCCTCGGGAGGCCCGCGAGGAACCTCGGCAGCCTCCCCCGAGGCCTGGACCAGCCCCTCGGTTGGCTCACCCACTTTTCGCGTGCACCGCTCGAGCCTTCTCGGCACTGCCCCCGCGCACTGCAACCTCGGGAGGCCCGCGAGGAACCTCGGCAGCCTCCCCCGAGGACTTGCCCGGCCCCTCGGCCGCCCCCCATCCACTGCATCCCCCGAGGCCTTGACCAGCCCCGCATCTTCGGGAGGCCCGCGAGGAACCTCGGCAGCCTCCCCCGAGGCCTGGACCAGCCCCTCGGTTGGCTCACCCGCTTTTTGCATGCACCGCTCGAGCCTTCTCGGCACTGCACCCGCGAACTGCAACCTCGGGAGGCCCGTGAGGAACCTCGGCAGCCTCCCCCGAGGACTTGCCCGGCCCCTCAGCCGCCCCCCGTCCTGCACCCCCCGTCCGACCACCGCCACCACACCGGACCCCCCCTGCCTGCATCCCCGTCCGACCACCCGCCACCACACCGGACCCCCCCCAACCCCCCACGACTGGCCAGGGGTCGTTTCGGTCGGGTCATCCGGACCCCCCTCAGGTTGACCTCCCTGGACCAAGTCCATTCTGGGGGGGCGTGTGTAGCGACCCATGGGTCCCCCAAGCAAGACCAGCATCAGAATCTCCTTGCTTCAGCCGGTGACGTCACCGGCGGTGATCCGCGGCGCCAGAGTGGCTGGTCACGTGACCACCAAAGCGTGCCGCGCGTGCGGGTATAATCAGCTACACCTGTCGATCACGTGACCACCGAAGCACGCCTCGCTTGAGAGGCGTGGCTTTCGGTTTCGGTTTCGGTTTCTGGTTGTGCTTTATAATGCAGCCCGATAAACGGGCTTTTCAGTGTTCCCGAGTTGGTTTTGAGAATAAATATCTTCTCGGACGAGTTTGTGTCCTGCCCGTCATTTTGTCCGTATCAAGCAAGAGCCCCGGCTCTTCAATGTAATATATATATATATAAAACACAGTTTGTTTGTGTGTTACCTATATATACTCCTAAACGGAGAGGCGCACGTACTTGATTTTTGGCATAGACATGGCCATTGGGCCTGGGAAGAACATGGCCGACCTAAAAATGACCTCCGATGACGAGATCCATATTTTTATTCATATTTAACTTAGCGTATTTCAGCGAGGAACATTATACACTGAATCTCAGCCTGTACTGCAACGTCATTGTTGACTGGCCGTCCCCTCCCCCCCCCTCCCCTTCCCCCTCACCCTCTCCCTCCCCTTCCCTCCCCTCCCCCTCCCCTTTCCCCCTCCCTCCTCCGTGCTCCCCTTCCCCCCTGCCCTTCCCCCTCTTTCCCCCCCTTAACCTCCCCCCTCCCCTTCCCTTCCCCCCTCCCCTTCCCACCCCATTCCCTCCCCTTCCCACCCCCTTCCCTCCCCTCCCTTCCCCCTCCCCCTCCCTTCTCTCCTCCCCTCCTCCCCGTTCCCCTCCCCTCCCCCGGCCGGCAATGCCGGGTACTTCTGCTCGTACAGTTATATCACAAATATAAAGACAATGGTTTTCAATTACCTTTGTTTGTTGCTTTTCTATAATCCTGAGCACTATTTTGAGGCCTTTATTGGATTCCTTGACCCAGAAAACATAGGATTAGCATATTTAATTAAGTCTTTAGGTTGACTAGAAGCCGAGATAGCGCAAAATATGTATTTTATGGTGGCCATTTTGAAAATCCAAAATGGCGGCCATGCAGGTGTCTGTGCAAATGCCAACATTGATTTTCGGATTCCTCATGCTCTGACGATTCCAAAAATGTACAGGTTTGCTAATCTCCCAAAATTTTGAACGAAATTATATTTGTTAACATAGTGAACCTGACTATAACCTGCAACGGACTGAATATGGCAATTTGGCGACCATTACAGGTTGAGAATCTTGACAGCATATAGACCCAAAGCCCTATAGGCCCCACAAGATATTACAAAATAATTAATGTGCAGGTAATGGGAATTTGGTGCGTCAGGCTTGTGCCAAGGACCACATTCTCCATGCTCCAGGACCATCTTTGTATCTATGAGTGCTGGGGAAATAAATGTTAAAAGAGAAGTAATTTGGGGTAGTGTTACTCTAATTATATCAGAATCCAGAGCCTCCGATTGCTGATATTCAGTTTCTGCAGGTAATTTGACTCTTTACAAGCTAATCATGTTTCGATGACAGAGCTGGAGATGTTCGAAGTGTAAACGAAACATGTACGAGGTCTTCAATTGCACAACAGGAACAGAGACTGAAAGACTAATTGCCAACACGTGCAAACATGTATTTCAGCAACATTTTCCCCATGAGGATGGAAAGCTGTAGCACATTGTAAGTCGTAGGATGTATGGTGAGTGGGGGTGAGGAAATAAATTTATGAGAATTGGAGGTTTTTAGCAAGCAACTCACTTGAGAGAATCAACAAGCTCACACTTTGTTTTGGACTCTTCAATACCTCCGCCACCGAAGGAGGACAGAGGCTATATTTTCACCCCTGTTTCTCAGGCTGTTGCGAGCAGGATTATTTCAAAAAGTTATCGACGGATGTGGATAAAACTTGGTAGACAGGTTGAGTGTGTGACAAGGATTAATTGATTCGATTCTGGTGAAGATGCGGATCCGGATACCAGAATTTTAAAAGCGATTCTCCACAGATGAGAGATAGGGTCAAAAGATATATATGGCATGATAATTCAAAAAGTTTTGGATGAGCTATATGACGAGACTTGATGGATGAGTTAGGTAGGTGACAAGAACAAGCAGATTCGATTTTGGTTAAGGTCAGGATGCGCATCCGGTGTATCATAGAGCTACAAAACGTAAACTTTTAGGTTGACTTCTCCCATTCTCTTCAAGCCAAAGAAAGCTGCATAACTGCCCATGAAAGGCTACACAAGGTAAGCCCTTTGCTGTTTCGAACTTTTCCCAGAGTCCATCCACAGCTGCAACGTACCAATTCCGGGCTGTCGGGTGCCCACTCATGCGCCCTGCCCAGGCTGATGACACGATTTCCAAACAGCTTGTGGAGCAAGTCGATGGTGTCACCTGCAATGTGCGGTGGGGCACCTTCCAGCATGAACCATGCAAGTCTGAGTTGGTTTGTAGACGGTAGTTGAGCGAGATAAGCATGGAATTGGTGTAAGACATCACGGTACCACTTGTGTTGACTGTCACCATCTTACCATTGGCGTCCTCGAACCAATACGGTCACAGCATATCCCATCTGGCATTCAATGTGCAGAAGCAAATAGACTTTGGGCCCTTGAGAGATATCTTAGACACCTCCTCAGGAGGCTCATCAACCCAGAAGATGTTGTTCTGATTGTTGATAGCCCCATTCAAATGGAAATATTGTTCAACACTGAACCACAAGGAGTTGATCCAATTTGTTTGTCTGATTTGAAGATGTTGTCTTGCCATGTCATTCAGAGTTGGTTTATGCCTTAAAGATATGATGTCGGGATTCAGCTTGATGTCAGATGTGAGAATGCGTCACAGATGAGGCTGAGATTGCCAGTTCTCGGGAACGCCGACGGTGGGATGTCTTAGGACTTTCGATAGCAGAATCTCTCACAAGATCAATGTTCCCTTAGTCCTTGGTAACACGTGGTGGGCGGACACTGTTACCATTATTTTGATTTTTCCTGCTTCCATGTGCTTGGAAGTGCTTCACAAACTGCTGAATGCTCCCATTGAAAAGTCCATTAAGGGTGTGAATATTGTAATACTGACAATATCGTTGGCGCACCTGCATGTAGAATTTTCTCTCAAACCACAAAGTCACGATTTCACTTCCAACTGTGAACACCGTAGTTTACATAGGTCCTACTGACTAAATGTTAGAAATAGCATACCACCACCACCACCCTAACCTGCAAGAGAGAAGGGTACAGCATTAAAAACAACAATATCAGGCTACTCAAATAGTCCACGTTTTTGAAACACCCTGTACATATGATGATAATGACCATGTACTGCAGCCAATATACAGACTTGGCATTTAATATGGAATATAGTTTTTTTTCTTGACTTGGTTTAATTTCTGAACTCGGTATATCAATCTGGTGAGTTTCTTTTACGCTTCGGTGATTTCTTTGTTAAAAGAACCATGTCACTGATTGTCTGTCGCAGCAAGAAGTCAATAACAGGATTATATCACAGGTGGCGTGACAAAATGTACGGACAGGTACATTTGACGATTGGCTTCACAATCGGGTATATAAGGGTTGTTGCGTTCTGTATTAGTGGAAAACAACTGCTGCACATCTACAAAAGTTATTGCCGCTTCCCCTGGAGATGGTCCGTCAACTCGACAATGCTGTTTGTCATTTAGTGGTGGCTTTACGAAATTCCAGCATGAAATAGCGTGCTATTGCTTGACAGTATGGCATCACTCAAGGTCAGGTGTCAAGGATCCTGAAACGAAATGCTCAGAGGGGTGTCCCTACTCCAATACCGAGGCCAGGACGTCCCCGCAGAACCACAAGGAGGGATGATCGCCAGCTGCACCGGTTAGTCCACAATGGCCGTACCAAGTCAACTAATCGGCTTAGGGCTGAGTGGCAGCAACTGACAAATGTGCCTGTATCCAGAAGGCTAGTCGACCAACGACTGGTTCAAGCAGGCTATCGTGCCAGGCGTCCCCTGAGAAAGCCACGTCTGACAAGACAACACCGCCAGCGCCGATTGCAGTGGGCCAGAGAGCACCATCAATGGCAGCCAGGACACTGGAATCACGTGATCTTCAGTGACGAGTCTAGATTTCTGGTCTATCGTCAAGATGGCCGCGTCCGAGTGCGCAGACAAGTGCATGAAGCCTACAACGAAGATTGTATAGTGCCAATAGTCCAAGCTGGAGGTGGTGGGGTGACCGTTTGGGCTGCTTATCATGCAGGTGGCAAAACTGACCTGGTTGTTCTGAATGGAAACCTGAACCAGTTCAAGCACAGGGCCATTCTGGAAGAGACATTGCTTCCATTTGTTCGTGCAGCCTTTTGAGGAAACTTTGTCTTCCAAGATGACAATGCACGGCCTCATCGTGCTCGCATGATCCAACACTTTCTTGCTCACCGTGGTGTCGATCATATGGAGTGGCCTCCCATGACCCCGGATATGAATCCGATAGAGAACTTGTGGGCAGAATTAACGCGTAAAATCGATAACTTGGACCAGCAGCCTGCCTCTGTGTGTGAATTTCAGCAGGCTATTGTAACTGCATGGCAAGCGATTTCTGTCCAAACCTTGGCAAATCTCGTGAACAGCATGCCTCAACATGTACGTGCTCTCCTGAATGCTCGTGGGGGTTACACGAAGTACTGAACTGTAATTTTACTGTCCGTAATCCCAGTCGTAATTTAACTTTTGTTTTTGCTAAAAAAATGTTTGGCTAATGTGCAAAATAAAGAGATACTTCTGGAAAACGCACAGAAGTTTAACACAGTACTGTCCGTGAATTGAGTTTGATATCAGTTTACATCACATTCAAGGATCAATTTATTTGCTTCGAAATGTCAAATGTGGTTTTTGTTTCTTTTAAAGGTCACATTAACAAAATCTCGAATAATTTCAACATAATTTCAATGAACTTTTGGTTCTAAGTCATCTTGAAAAGTAAGTTCACCCCCACAAAAAAAATCCCATATTAAATGCCAAGTCTGTATATATATATATATATATATATATATATATATATATATATATATATATATATATATATATATATATATTGTAACGATTTTGAGAAGTGTAACGGGTTTTGAGGAGTGTAACAATTTTGGAGGAAGGGTAACGGATGTGAAGAGTATGGTTTTGGTATGGTAACATCCTGGTAATGTAAATAATGGTCGCAGCCGTCCTCCTAATTAATTTCATAGAACATACACGCAGGTCACGATATATCTTTTAAATAGTGTATTTCCTTATTCCATGTAGGCTAAGTATGTGTTTTCCCACTAGATTGACTTTGCATTGTATCAAACAAAATAAGCGTAGGCCCTTCCAATTTCCCCAAAACCTCCCTTCCAATTGCCTTCCGCATTTTGGCTGGTTTTCTTCAAACCACCATTGGCCACGAGGTAAGGTTGGGGAAGAAAGGCGTGTCTCCACCTCGTCATAAGAAGCAAGGAGTGAACCAGCCCTAACAGCCAATCAACACCGCGGTGAGTGACCCGGTAGGCGCGCCCTCGGAGTCGGCGGCTTGATTTCGCTGGAGGTGATAAAAGCGACTGCAGGGGACTGCTTTAGGAGATGAGAGATGACTGGAGAGAGGCCTTGAGAGATACGCTGGGGGATGACCTGGAAGAGGAGCGCAATCCACCGCAAGCCCTACCTACCTACCTACCTACCTACCTGCCTGCCTGCAATACCCCCCTGTCGTTGGAGAGACGCGCTGAACGGAGGGAGACGGCTCCACCCCAGGAAGAGGAGCAGGTGTGCCGAGCCAGCGCGTGACGGCCGCGGATACGCGACGGAGGTTTTCCCGCCAAAACCGCGAGGGGTGCTGCGGCCTCCGACCTGGCCTTTCCTCTCAAGCAATCAACCTCGAGCCATTACCTGCCTGCAATATCCACCGTGTGAGTGTGAACGTCCTGTCCTACTCGTTTGTCTTGGGGATTAAGTAAATGAAATAGAATAAGTTAACAATGCACTGTGTGACTGCTCTTTTCCATCTATTGCTGTAAATAATATTGGTCGCTCTAAAATATTGCTTGTGTGTGTATAATAAATCTGTTCTTCCTCCAAACTCTGTCTTTCTTCTCTCTTCTTCTCTTTCGGTCGCTTTAGAGGTTTCCCAATTGAATATCTGTAGCGCGATTAGTCAACGTTCGGGTGGAATCGGGTTTTAATCGGGGAGTAACTGTTCGGACGCGGTTAAATACACCACCGCTCGGTCAATATAACATCTAAAAGCCGTGTCCGTAACAATTGGTGTCGGGGAGTGAGATCGACCCGGAGCGCGCTGCACGCGCTCAAAATTATAAAGCGGACGAAATTGTGTTGTTTTATAAAACCCGAATTTTTAGATCGCGCCATGGACAATCAAGGCGATCGGATGTCGGTGGGGGAGATAGACGGGTTAGGGGTAACCCAGGAACCAGGGGAAATGTATGTGGAAGAAAGGGAGGAGGAAAATGGCAATGTGGTTGCGGGAATTTCAGGTGCACAAAATGGCGCTCTAGCGCACGTGATTACAGCGGCGCCACATTTAGCCACGCCCATGGTCGCGGTAGTCGAACCGGAGATGCCAATGGATTTGAACCTTTTTTTTATACAAATGAAGGCCCTTATGGCCCAGAATAGTGAGCAAATGGGGGTAATGGGAAACCAAATGGGGGTAATGGGGAACCGGATGGATGCTCAGGGTGAGCGATTGGAGGGCCAAATGGGGGTAATGAGGGACGAAGCGAGGGGTACCGGTGAGGGATTAGAAAAGAAATTTGAGGGATTAGACAAGAAATTTGAGGGATTAGACAAGAAATTTGAGGGGTTAGACAATGGGATAGAAGGGGTGAAACATGGGTTAACGGGGGTGGAAAACAGAATGGCTGCCCAGGAGAATCAGTTAGAGGGGGTGAAAAATGGGTTAATGGGGTTAGAAAATAGGATGGAGGACAAATTGCGGGAAATAGGGGAACAATCCGCCCGGGAAATCGAACAGATGGGGAACCAGATGGAGGAAATACGAAGAGGGATGAGTGAGGAGGTCTCGGGGCTACGCGAGGAGGTAAAGCGAGGCGAAAAGCGTATCGAGAAAGAGGTGAGAAATAATACGGTAAAGTTACAGGGGGGAATAGAAGATCTGACGAAAGGAGTAGAACAGCTGACGGTGGGACAAAAAGAACTAGCGGACCAAGTGGAAAAGAACACTGCAATCATCGGGGGTTTAAAGGCGACACAAAAAGAAATTAAAAACGAATTAATAGCGACGCAGAGGCAATGTCAGATGGTACGGGAGGAACTGACAATGAGGGTGGAAGAGGTGACAGAAGCAATGGAGACGAAGGACCGGGAGGTAAGGACGCACATAGAAACGGTTAAAGTAGCAATGGAGGAAGAAATCGAGGGGGCGCACCGGGAGCTGAAAGAGGTTAAACAAAAAGTAGAGGAAGTGGAAGAAGGGGTGAGTGAAATTAAGAAGAGACGGAGGGAAACTAAGAGGGAGATAAAGGAGGAAGTCATGGAATATGTACAAGGTCTGTGTTCAAATCATGATGCAGTGCTCACTAACCAAATAAAAAGTTTGCAGGTGGCAGAGAAGGTGCGACGAGGTACGGAGGTGAGTGGCAATGTACATGATGTGAGGGGAGATTCAGTCGGCTTGGGGATTGGTTTGGATCCGGGTGTTCGTGAAAGGCCGTTGGTGAAGTGTGTGACAGGTCAGGTGTGCGAAAAAAGAGGTGTGCGAGAATGTCCGACCAGGGGGTGTGTGAAAAAAAAAGTGCACGCCGAGGAGTGAGTGTGCCGTCAGGAGTGAGCCGGTCGAAGCGCGTGTGCGAGGGGGTACATGGAAGCGCGGTGTGGTGAGTGTTACGGAGGAAGTAACGAGAGAGTGTACACCTGTGGTGAGTGTTACAGAGGATGTAACGAGAAAGTGTACGTCTGTGGTGAGTGTTACGGAGGAAGTAACGAGAGAGTGTACACCTGTGGTGAGTGTTACGGAGGAAGTAACGAGAGAGTGTACACCTGTGGTGAGTGTTACGGAGGAAGTAACGAGAGAGTGTACACCTGTGGTGAGTGTTACGGAGGAAGTAACGAGAGAGTGTACACCTGTGGTGAGTGTTACGGAGGAAGTAACGAGAGAGTGTGCACCTGTGGTGAGTGTTACGGAGGAAGTAACGAGAGAGTGTACACCTGTGGTGAGTGTTACGGAGGAAGTAACGAGAGAGTGTACACCTGTGGTGAGTGTTACAGAGGATGTAACGGGAGGGTGTGCGCGAGAAAGGTGTGTAACGGACGGGTGCATGAGGAAAGAGTGTGCGGTCGAGAGTAAGGGTGAGTGCGCGACCGAGAGTGGAGGTGAGAGTAGTGAGAGTGAAACGGAGCGTGAGCTGGTTGTGATAGGTGAGCGAGGATGTACACCTGGGATGGAAGGATGCACACCTGGAATGGTAGAGCGTGAGTGGGAATGCACGCTGGAATTGGTAGTGAGACACGTGGTTGGGTGTGCGGGTGAGAGCACACCTGTGATTGTCACAAAGGAGGTGACCGAGGAGGGGGCGCGAAGCGGTGTATTGGTGAGGTGTGCGAGCAACGAATGTGTGCCAAAGTGTTCGGTGGTCAGGTGTGTGACCAAGTCGGTGAGCGGAGTGAGTGTACCGAGGTGTGAAAGAAAAGGTACGAGGAGAATGGGAACGGCTGCATGTATGAGCAAGAAAGAGGTAGCGTATGCATGTAAGCCTGCAGGTGAAGCGTCGACGGTAACCGGGTTAAAGGTTAGGTCGACTTTTAGCCGGATCGGGCCCTCGGTGCGTGCCGGGCTTCGCGTGCCGCGAGAACCAGCGGAGATCCGAGCCACGGCGGGTTCGAAAGGACCGCCGTGCGCGATCCACGCTGGGCCTCGCGTGGAGCGGCCGCGTCCGGGCTCCACAAGGCGGAGCGGGCAGCTCGATAGGAAGGGTCGTCATGGCGACCACTTTCTATTGAGACGTGCCGGCAGGTCGAGATCGGGACATTGGATGGCTCCACGCCGAAGTGGTGCATGGGATCTCGGCCCGGGTAAGCCTCCGTCCCTGCCCCGAATGCGGGACGTATCCAGCCGCTGGAAAAAAAAAAAAAAAAAACGACCCGCGTTCATTGCTCGGCTGTACGAAGCTGGGCTGTAGATGTGAATTGGCGCACCGAGAGGATGTAATAAGTAGACGGGTGATGTGAATTGGCGCACCGAGAGGATGTAATAAGTAGACGGGTGATGGTGATAGTGATAGTAGTGATTTGAAACGAAATTTAGAAAAGTGAATAGAATTGGCAGTAAATGGAAAATTTTTGAATTGTTGGATTTGGACGAGCGAAATTGGTAGTGAGAGACCCCCGATGTGGTGGGATGGCAAATCCACCATCCCTCACAGGTGGGGGCAAATGCGCTATAGATTATGGGGTTTATGGCAGTGAAAACGAGCCAGGGAGGGCTTGGATAATGATAGGGATCTAGCGAAGATGACCTTAGGTAACGATAAGGTTAGTTAGTGACTGATACCTGTAGTGGGGACGCAGGTAGGTTAGTGTGGTTGATAATGACGTGGGAGCGCAATAGTTTAAAGGGACGACTGGGAAGCGCAAGTTTCAGAGGGGAGGAGTTAGCTGAGATGATGCCGTGTGTGGGAGTGATTGAACAGGTGTGATTGCACAGGTGTGCAACTGAACAGGTGGATGGAGCAGTGTATGAGTGAGTGATGGTGATTGTGTATTGTGATGACCAAGTGGTCCAGGAAGAAAGGAGGGTGCAGGTGGCACCAGGTGAGATTGCACAGGTGTGCAACGACAGGTGAATGGAGGGCAGGTGTATGGAATAAATGGTATGGAGTATTGGAATGGATGGTCGTGGAGTGAGTATGGTGGAAATTGTGGAGTGGAGTGGATGGTGCGAAGGTGTGAATGGGGGAAGAGTGGACCCCCATCACGGATACCCGGGGCGGGTAGTGTAAGTGTTAGGTAGAGGGTATAGGTAAATTGTGGTTGGATATTGGCATCTGTGGTGCGAGTGGAAGAATGGTCTTTGGATGGGTGCATTAGTGTTGTGGAAATGGCTGGGCGTGTAGCCTGTTAGTGTGTGTAGTTGGTTTGGGCACTCCACCACTGTGAGGATGTCGGCCAGGTGAGGCCGCAGGTGGGCTCTGGGAGCCGGTAGTAGTTGTTGTGGATGGGGCCCGAGGATCCGGAGGACGGACCCGGGTAGCCCAGTGCCAGAGGGCACCAGTGGGGTGACAGAGCCAGGAGAGGGGCTGTCCCCAGGTAGTTAGGTTAGGGTGAGGAGCTAGGTAAGCTCGGGTGGCAACTACAGTGGTGGAGGTGTGCAGGTGGGTAGACCTGTTGGGAGAGGTACACGTCGCAGCCCAGAAATTGTGCGAGGGCACCGGGAGATGAATCGGGGGAGTGAGACCCCAAATTGAAAAGCACCACAGTTTGGCCAATGGGAATTGGTTTTTAGAACCCATAGTGTAAGAGGGCCAATGGTTTGGCCGAAGAAAGACCCCGGGTAGTGTAAAGTGTGTTAAAATCATTTAGAGGATAGTTAGGATGAAGGATCTCCTCACACCATCTGCATCCACTCACCTGAGGTGACAGGTACTCCACACCATGCCATGTTTGATTATTTTTTTTTTTACTGTGCAAATGTTTGGGTTGTGAGACGCATCATGACGTGGGTGTGACATTGTGCTTTGATGTTCCATCTCTGCCTCCTTATGAGGATTGATGATGAATTTGATGATGGCAAATTTTGAAGTAGAGGGATTGTGGAGACGAATTTGGTATAAGGGAAATATGGGGAAGACGGGACAGTAGTGACGAATTTGTAAATGGGTAGATTTTGTAAATATGGGGTAAGAGCAAGGGTAGTGTAGGTGACAGGGGGGTGACGTACGGTAGGGACGAGCTTTCTCACTTCGCCCTCCGTACGCATTTCACCTTGCATTGCCTTGTTTGACGTGTACCCTTGTGACCTTACCCCTCGCTCAATTGTCTTTCTTTTGTCTCCCACATGACCTGTGCGCCATTGGGTGCCGAGGGGAGCGTGCGTGAGGTGGCCATTGTGCGCCCGAGATTCCCAGAACCAGCACGCATTGCGTTGATGTACCACTTTATGGACCGCTGTTCGGCGGCCAAGTACCACTTGATGGACCCCAGGTTCTGGGGCAGAGCACCTCTGTTGGAGACCGGCCATAGTGGCCAGGGAATCTTGCTTGCGGACCTCGGTAAGGTGGCACCTATGCCAAACAGGTGGACCACCCTTAGTTGGCCCCTGAGGCCCTAAATAATAATAAAAAACGAACACAAGTTGTGCTTTTTATTATGTCCAAATAGGCCGCATGAAGCAAGAAGACGTCAGGAAGAACATCGGCCCAGCAGACAAGGAGAAGACCACCACCAGTTGTTTTGTTGTGTTTATTAT